>NW_027499014.1:0-52955 GCF_021521415.1 Bidens hawaiensis | reverse complement strand
ATATATATATATATGATTATAACGAGTTTAGAATGAATTTTTGGGTTCGAGATTTATAATGTTTGTGAATTATGGATCTTTAACAGAATTTTTAGTTTGAAAATAATTACGTTGACGTGTCATAAAATTTAACGAAATAATAATTATTTATATAATATTAATCGGGATTCTAACGAAACTTCAACGGAAACGGAAGTCGGGTTTTTTAGGTGAAAGTGATCAATATAATTTATAATAAATTTTACTCAACTTAAAATAATTTTATATGGTTAAAAGACAAATATATAATTTTTATAACTTTTAATTTAGTTAATAAATATTAAACAAAAGATTTTATATACAAAAGAAAATGTTGAAAAATAAAATAAAAAAAGAAAAGAAAACAGGCTGACCCGGATTCGAACCCGGGTCTTTCTGCCCACACTAACGTAACCAATCATTTGACTAGTTTGCTTATTTGAGAACAAAATAAAAACAAAACGTAAAAATACTAATATTCAACTTCATCTTCTCCATCAAAACCCTAGGATTTCAATATTGTTAATTGGTTCCTTGTTTGCTCAAAATTTGTTAGGGGTTTTGATTTACGGATAAAAACGATCATAATGAATATAAATATTACCTGTAACAACGTTTAATTGGTGGTGAACGGTGAGACGACCGGAATCGGGTTTTTGACGAATGATTATGAGGTTTAGAGAGTATATTAGATGTATTTGATGTTTGGGACGAGTTTATATGATGATTAGCATCCTATTTTATACTACTAATTGGAGCGTAGGAACTTGATTGCTCGTTAATAGGTTTTAATTATTTTCCGGCCGTTTACGGGCTTTAAATCGAGCATAATTGAGTGTTTTAACGAGTCATCATTATTGATTATTGTTTGTCGTTATGGTCTACGCGTATTATGGCTTTTAATTAGATTAAACACGAGTTTTTATAAGACTTTGGGGCTCGCCGGAGTTCGTTGCGGTCGTCGGAATCCAGCTGGTCGGAAATACGTACAGGGGAAACGGATGAGGGGGGGGGGGGTTTGGGGGTTGTTTTAATATTATATTATTATATTTAAATACATTTACAAAGTTAACCCTCAATCTTTCTAAATGTTTTAAAATCAGAATTTAAAATATTTTACAAATTGAACCTTGGACCTTGAAATGTTTTATAAATATAATTAAAGGTTATTACTTGGATTATTTTTTTTATATTATGCCCGGCTAGTTTGCATATCACTTAACATAGTAAAATTTAAATCTCAGCGTTTCTATACTTGAACAAAAATAATAGGAACGAACGGATAATCACTTAAACCGTCAGAAATATTATATAAATAGTGAACGAAATAACAAGAATACAGTGAAACAACAAGCGGATCGATTCAACGAATACAAAACTTGTACATATATAAAGCTGAAAATTTAAAACGGGTCGGATTTTCGGGTTTGAAAAGTAACGAAAGTTATAAGACGTACAACTTTTGGAAACTTCGTCCCGAAATTAAAATAAAAATTAAATATTTTAAAAGAGAACAACTAACATACGGATTTGTTAAAAATTTTGACAATTTTACATATTAAAATAAAATAATGCCGATCTTTGAATGACTCGAAAAAACGCCACAAATAGGAAATACGACAAGGAAACTTATATATAGGATATACCAACGGCGTATTCACCATGCCCTCATCATATTGTACTTGCCTCGTTCTCCAAAAATCATTCCAAGTTCCGAGTTATTTCACACAACCGGACTTATTATATTTTCCATGCGAGGACTTTGATAATTACGTGTCGACCCATAATTACCTCTATCGTCGGATGGTCCATATAACTTGCTCTATTGTATGGTTTTAAGGCATAAACTTTAGATCATTAAATAAAATACTCATATAGAACATTGAAAATCAAAAATAATGAATTAAAATGGTAAAAACATTTCAAAACACATTGTCAGATCATTCAAGCCAATGGCAACGCGAAAACACTAAGTCAAGTAAATGAAATCATCATGGTCTAAACCAAGCAAACGATGTTGAAAACGAAATAAACAAGGTAATGAAATTAAAGAATGAAACATTTAGGAATGTGAACATCATAACATGTAATTGGAATAATGGGATCGAGAATAACGTGGTAAGTAAACGTAGCATTTAACCAACGAAATATGAACATGTAAATTGATAACGCATTGGGTTCGAGAATATATTAGATAAAAGAAACTTTCATGTAACAAAATATCAAAAAGTTTAACAAATGTAAATCTCTGAATAAATTTCAACGTAACTAGCGGCAACATTGAGATGAATAAACAACTACCTCTTACAAACGTGTAAATTTATAATAAAATGAGACGAGTAAATAAAATTTTACTCTCAAAGTTGGTTAAGTCTGTAAAAAAGAAAATTTCCAGTAGTAACATTGAGTTTATCAAAGTAAACAATTGAAATTTCGAAATCAAAATAAAGCATTTGTCTCATATTGATTCAATCAACAACAAATAAATGGTTCAGATAAAACATTGCGTGGAAGAGGAGTAAACGAATAACCAAAACAATTTGTATAAAAAATAACATAACATAACTCAACATGTACATGGGAAATAGTCCCAGTTCTAAGTAAACGAATACGTTTGGAGAGAACCGGTTATCGACAGTCAAAGGTAAAAATAGAATGGAAATACTGTTCCTATTAGGTAACTATGTACACCTACATGTTCATAAAGCATCGCAAAGGTTCAGATACTACTTGGGAAGCGGAGGATGAGATGCGCAAGTTTTACCAAAATTTGTTTATGTAATAGTTAGGTTTCGGGGACGAAACCTCTTTAGGGAGGGAAGACTTGTAACATCCTACTTTCGGTTATTATAATAAAAATAAATTTCATTATTTCATAGTGGGTCGTTATCGGTTTAGATAAATAGAATACGAGTTGGGCTAGTGTTGGGTAAATGAATATGGGTTATGGACTTGGGTTAGGAAAGAAAGAAGGAAAGACCATGGGCTTAAGCCCATGATCCATAAATATATAAACCCTTAATATCCATTTAATCCTCATTCACATAGTTCCATACACCACCCAAAACACACTCTTAAGATTTCTCTCTAGTTCTTCCTTATCTCTAGCCGAAATCAAGAAGAAAACCGAGCACCGACCTGAGGTAATGATAGTTTAATATTGTACGAGCCTAAACCGTTAGTTATAGTCGTGTAACGACGAGCCGACACCGTTAAACCGTTTAAATCACAAGATTCGGGTGGAATCGGGTATAAACCGGACCTAAGATGAGTTTAGGGATCACCCTAGCTCAAATCTGGATCAAACGGGATGAAAAACGATGAAAACGGTGGAAGAACGAGTGAGATCTCGTTTTTCTGGCAAAAACGCGGTTTTCCGGCGATGACGGCGCCGGAAAGGCGGCGCCGGAAAAGATAAAGGTGTCAGGGAATGTTCCCTGACCTAACCCTAGTTCGCTAAGGAAACTTAGAGAACTAGGGGGTGATTCTTTAGCTAGTTCGTTATGGGAGCTTAGCGAATCAGAGGGTGATTCGTTAGCTAGTTCGTTATGGGAGCTTAGCGAATCATAGGGTGATTCGTTAGCTAGTTCGTTATGGGAGCTTAGCGAATCAGATGGTGATTCGTTAGCTAGTTCGTTATGGGAGCTTAACGAATCAGAGGGTGATTCGTTAGCTAGTTCGTTATGGGAGCTTAGCGAATCAGAGGGTGATTCGTTAGCTAGTTCGTTATGAGAGCTTAGCGAATCAGAGGGTGATTCGTTAGCTAGTTCGTTATGGGAGCTTAGTGAATCAGAGGGTGATTCTATACCCAATTCGTTAAGGGAAATTTAACGAACTAGGAGTTTAATATAAAGACAGAATGGTCCCTGGACTTAGAAAAGAATTATATAATTACATAACAGCCCTTGGAGTTTGGCAATTTATGAAAGATACCTTTAAAGGTAAATGAGTAACGATTAACTAACCAGGTAATGATTTAATGAAGTAAAACAGCTTAGACGTGTAAGACTAATTAAGTAGCAATGAGATGACTAGAGCGGTACTTAATACTGTAATTATTATACAGTGCACAACTCAAGAAGGGAATAACCGTAAACGGTGAACGCAACCGCATTGAGGTGAGTTTCTAGCCCCAATTCTGTGTTATGTTTTCGGGGTTGTGTGCATACTCGATATGTTTGTTAATACACTTATCCTAAGTGATAGGTGTATGCCTTATATGAATGATGTGAAATGTATGAATGATTGCTTGTTAGTACGTGAACGATCTTCGGATATTGCACGTACTGTCAGGTTGTAGTGTTACGTATAAGGTAAGTATAATGTATTTGCTTATATGTATGAATGCGATAAAGTTAACAAACGAAGGAAAGGCATGGTTGTATGGTAACGAAGAGGGACCAGACCTTAATAATATCTATGATGTTAGGGACCAGGCCCTAATAATATCTTTGATGTTAGGGACCAGACCCTAATAATATCTGTGATGTTAGGGACCAGACCCTTATAATATCTGTGATGTTAGGGACCAGACCCTTATAATATCTGTGATGTTAGGGACTAGACCCTTATAATATCTGTGAGGTTATAGGGCGAAAGGCTCTTTAAAACGTATGATTATGTATGTAAAGAAAGTATGAAGGTAAGAATGAAAGTATATGCACTTATGTGTGTACGAAAGAAAGTTAAGAGGTTAAGTATGAAATGTAAGAAGGTATTGTATGATTATGTGATTAACTAGAACTCACTCAGCGTAGCTGACTTTTAGTATGCACGCATGTGAGTAGAATGAGACAGGTAGCTTGAGGAGGACACATGGCAGAGTTGGACGAAGCTGGCATCTGAAGATTTTGCTATGATGTTTTATTTTAAAAGACTATGTTTTGTTCTTAAATGACTATGAATGCTCGATAAGACAAGAATTATGGTTATGGAATGTAATGGTTTGAATGTTTTTAATGTTCCGCGAATGTTTTAATTAACTCTGATATTTAGAACTGCGTTTATGAGTAAATCCAACACGAAAGTAGGGCTACCGGTAATGGGGCCTTACAGTCCCAATTTCCATTTAATGGTTACGTTGATGGGAAATTGGTCATAGACCCTGAGATAACAAACGTAAACCGATTTAAAAAAAATGCGACTAAGAATGATGTACGAATTTGCGTTTCGTAAAATACAAACGAATATGGATCAATGATTAATTAACAATCGAAATAAACTTCTTAAACAGCATTCTAAAGAAATGAATAAAAATCATTTTGGGTATGTCCGGAAAAAAATACTAGAAGGAGAAATTAGAGAAAAGAAAATAAGCTTGCGACGTTTGTCTTCTCGAGTGTCAGTTTGATTGTGGTATGAAAGTTAACGTGGGAGGTGGTGTCATGATTTCTAAGTTGAAACTCATTGGCGTTAACGTAGGGGAAAGAAAGGAAAGGATAATTTCAATTTATGAAAGTCGGTTGTAAATCGTGATGCTTTTATATCTCATGGTGAAATAAGATTTATTCTATTTTATTTAGACAAAAAGTTTTTTTTTAGTTATCGCTAAGACTTGCAAATTTTATGAAATTTTAATCATAAAAACAAATGTTTTCTTTTGGTAAGCGACCTAGGGAAAATGATTGTCAAATTACCTGATTTGTTGAATGAAAAATAGCCTCAAAGACCATAGGACTTGTTTGAAAAAAAAAATACTTTAAATATATTATTTGAAAGAATAATTATAATAGTAATAGTAGTGACGATGGTACTAGTAATAAAAGTATCACTAATAATAATAGTGAATATAATAATAATAATAATAATAATAATATTTAATAATAATAATAATAATAAATTTTTAATACTAATAATAATGATAATGATAATAATAATGACGATGACGGTAATAATAATAATAATAATAATAATAATAATAATAATAATAATAATAATAATAATAATAAATCATTTGGATTTATTTGAAGTAATTTTTAAAGGAAAATTAATTATTTATAGTAACCACTTATTTGTGTTAGTGAAAGAAATAAAATATGGGAAAGTATGCAAAAGGAAAATATACACGGGTTGAATGGGTGTTGTAAAATCTAAGTGTTGAAACCGAAAAATTGAATAGAATAAACGATGGACGTTGGGCAAGGTATTGCATTGCGGAAATAAATATGTTAGGCATTACTGAGTATGGCGGGTGTGCTCGGGTCACCATAATGATAGCAGGCTTGAAGCATGTAGTCAAGCATATGATCGGGACAAATGGTTAAGTAACAGGTCTTGCAAATGGGCGGGTGGCGTTGAGTTTGGGTAGGGTTTAGCAACAAGCGATAATTAAATCTACCACAAATTGAAGTATACCAACGTTTCAGGGAAGTAAAGTGGTGGGATTTACATATGCTATATAAAGGGCGTGATTTTGTACGAGGCTTTTCGGTTGGGTTTTGTTTGAGTTTCCAAGAATTGTGCTGGGTTCGAATTTGAATTTACTATAGCGATGAAGTGGGTGCGGTTAAACATGGGATGATCGGGATCGCGGAGGCCAATTGCTTGATAACTTGGATTGTCATTTGCGGCTTGAGTTTTGAATGTGACGACGAGAAGGCATGAAACGAAACGTGAAGAATTCGCGTGACTTGGGACGTAAGTATGAAAACGACTAATAGATACATCAATGAAAACAAGTAAAGAAAAGAAATCGTATGAAACAAATTTGAAATTGAACTTGAAATTCCCATGAAACATCATGAGTTTTCACCTTTCAATAAACGAAAAGCTCATAAATTACTGAATAATCATAGGGAAAAAGTATTAAACTTAACAATAAATAGTGAAATCAAATTGAAAATCGAGTGTTCATGTATCACCATGACTTTTTAAATTTTCACTTCTAAAACATAAGGGTAAATGAATATGGAAATAAGGTAATCGAAATAAAATTCGACCATTCATGTATCACCATAACCTTTCGAATTTTCAATTCTAAAACGTAGTAGTAAATGAATAAAATAATATAGCAATCAAATCGAAATTCAACCATTTATGTGTCCCCATAACTTTTTGAATTTTCAATTCTAAAACATAATAGTAAAATAACAAAGGAATCGTTTGAAATTCGGTTATTACTTTGCAAACTTTTAAAAGTTAAAGCCGTAAATGAGCATATAAATAAAGAAAACGTGTCACAAATTTTTTTAAAACTTAACTATTCTCGTATAAAAATATGTAATTAAATTGAACCGAAAGCAGAGTATTCGTGTATCACCACGACTTGATAGACTTTCAGTTAAGACACATTTGTAAAATATAGAGAGTCGAACATCAAACGTCACATAAACCATCGAAAACTGAAAACCAAAAATCTGATTATTGAAAATCCTCAAGAATCTTTACGTTAGGCATAAGCCTTGGACTTGTGTGTGCTTGTGTAATTGAAGAAATTTAATCATCAGTATAATAGTATTTGCGTACATGAGGCATAAACAAATCAATAATAACCAAATAATGTGCATTGAACAATCAAATAAGGCTCACATAATTTTTAATCATGCAACCTAAACAATTAAGCAAATAGACTATAACCAACTAAAACACTACGTCTAGTGTCCTATCTTATAGTCACGGCTCTGATACCAATCTGTAACACCCCGGCTAAAGCGGAATACGCCCGAGTGTGACGTACAGATTGTCCAAAACACATGTGACACTATTAAGTGACAATATTATCATTAATTAATTTAAACATCAAGTACACAAGTTTGTAACAAGAGATACAAGGAAAAAAAACAACTTGTCCATATATTAATATAACCTAAGTTCTAGTGTCTTCTCCGTTTCATCCTCTAATAATTGTACCTGTAACATATATATAAAATAAAGTCAACTAAATGAATTGTTGGTGAGTTCACACAAGTTTTGATATACGTACATAAAAATCATATAATTCCATGAACAAATGTAAATGAGCAAGTAATGTCCTTTCCAACTGGGATTGTGCACCAGCGTACTCAGATAAGCGCAAGTAAGGTCCTTTCCAGTTGGGATTGTGCACCAACGTACTCGGATAATGAGGCTCTTTTCCACTCATAACAACAAATGTATTGAGCGCAAAGGGGGGCGTATGATCATACTATCTTGAATTAATCCATGAGCAAGTAATTTGTAGCAAGTAACAAGTAAATACACAAGTCCATGTAGCAAATTGTAGTTTGTAAATAATGAATAAACGAAAGTGAATTATTGATAGGATATATATGCTACCCCCAAAATAGTTAAAAAGGGTAAAAAGGGGGTGTGGGAAACTCACCTTAAAGTTGAAGACAAACTTGAAATAAAACCGAAAGTGCGTAAATGAAACCGAGGCAATTGAACTTCACGAACTAGAATTAAAAGTACAAAATAAATATTAACAAACCACTTACAAAAAGTAGATAAATCGGGTTGTCGGGATTTTAGAAATGTTGAATGTATATTTTATCATTTTATGGCATTGGACATTATAATATTATTTTAAGCTTTAACGGAATTTTAACGATCTATTAATTTAATATTACTTTAAGTTACTAGATTAATATCAAGTTTGAATATTATAAGTTATGAAATTTTGGGTGTTATTGGTATATTTTATTAAAAGAAAATATGTTAACGAATTATAAAGTTTAACGAGCAAAACATAATATATATATATGATTATAACGAGTTTAGAATGAATTTTTGGGTTCGAGATTTATAATGTTTGTGAATTATGGATCTTTAACAGAATTTTTAGTTTGAAAATAGTTACGTTGACGTGTCATAAAGTTTAACGAAATAATAATTATTTATATAATATTAATCAGGATTCTAACGAAACTTCAACGGAAACGGAAGTCGGGTTTTTTAGGTGAAAGTGATAAATATAATTTATAATAAATTTTACTCAACTTAAAATAATTTTATATGGTTAAAAGACTAATATATAATTTTTATAACTTTTAATTTAGTTAATAAATATTAAAAAAAGATTTTATATAAAAAAAAAATGTTGAAAAATAACATTAAAAAAAACAAAAGAAAACGGGTTGACCCGGATTCGAACCCGGGTCTTTCTGCCCACACTAATGTAACCAGCCATTGGACTCGTTTGCTTATTTGAGAACAAAATAAAAACAAAACATATAAACACTAATATTCAACTTCATTTTCTCCATCAAAACCAAAAACCTAGGATTTCAATATTGTTAATTGGTTCCTTGTTTGGTCAAAATTTGTTAGGGGTTTTGATTTACGGATAAAAACGATCATAATGAATATAAATATTACCTGCAACAACGTTTAATTGGTGGTGAACGGCGAGACGACCGGAATTGGGTTTTTGACAAATGATTATGAGGTTTAGAGAGTATATTAGATGTATTTGATGTTTGGGACGAGTTTATATGATGATTAGCATCCTATTTATACTACTAATTGGAGCGTAGGGACTTGATTGCTCGTTAATAGGTTTTAATTATTTTCCGGCCGTTTACGGGCTTTAAATCGAGCATAATTGAGTGTTTTAACGAGTCATCATTATTGATTATTGTTTGTCGTTATGGTCTGCGCGTATTATGGCTTTTAATTGGATTAAACACGAGTTTTTATAAGACTTTGGGGCTCGCCGGAGTTCGTTGCGGTCGCCGGAATTCGGCTGGCCGGAAACACGTACAGGGGAAACGGATGGGGGGGGGGGGTTGTTTTAATATTATATTATTATATTTAAATACATTTATAAAGTTAACCCTCAATCTTTCTAAATGTTTTAAAATCAGAATTTAAAATATTTTTACAAATTGAACCTTGGACCTTGAAATGTTTTATAAATATAATTAAAGGTTATTACTTGGATTATTTTTTTTATATTATCCCCGTCTAGTTTGCATATCACTTAACATAGTAAAATTTAAATCTCGGCGTTTCTATACTTGAACAAAAATAATAGGAACGAACGGATAATCACTTAAATCGTCAGAAATATTATATAAATAGTGAACGAAATAACAAGAATACATTGAAACAACAAACTGATCGATTCAACGAATACAATACTTGTACATACATAAAACTGAAAATTTAAAACGGGTCGGATTTTCAGGTTTGAAAAGTAACGAATGTTACACAAAATGACCCGAATAACCTGTTTAACAAACATACAAATAAAATTCTAAATAAATAAACATACAAACTGAAATACTATGACAACTATGAGTATGAAATCATTAATCTATTGTATAATTATCTCAACGACGGAGCTACGGCAGTGGCGAGTGGTGGAAAGCGGACGGTGGTTGACGACTTGACGGAGCTATGGTAGTGGCGGGTGGCAGATGGTGGATAGCGAATGAGCTATGGGCTACGGTGGTGGTTGACGGATGAGCTATGACAGATTGGCAGATGGTGACATGGTGTATAGCGGCTGTAATGAGAATATGAGATGAATGAACATCGGCTAAGGGATGGAGGTTTTGTAAATTAGGTAAAGGACTGTAAATTAGTGGGCTATTTGGGCTGGGCTTTATAATAATTATTCAGATTATTCGGATATCCGAATAATCCGAACTATCCGAATTTTTTTTAAATTCATATCCGTATCCTATCCGAATCCGAATTAGTTATTCGGATATTCAGATCAATCCGATCCGAAATATCCGAATAATAATTCGGATCAGATTAATCGGGTTTCGTTTTCGGTTGGGATTTCGGATTTATTCGGATTTCGGTTTTCCTGAACACCCCTAGCTACATTCGCCAATGTAGTTAAAACACTACATTTGATTTAAAATAGGCCAATGTAAAATCATTTTTTGCCTACATGGCACTAGATGACATTTTAAATAAAAAGTTGGTTAAAATTTAAAACCACTGCACATAACTTAATGAGATTGTTTTAAACCAATTTGATTGTTTATTAGAATCTACATATTGATGGTAAACTTAATGAGATTGTTTTAAACCAATTGTTTATTAGAATCTACATATTGATGGTAAGATACTCAAATTATGGCTAGCTACAGTATATTAATTCGGGTGAATTGTAATTATCACTACAATAATTAGACTTTTTTCATTAGGCATCTAATCTATTCTATTAGCTAACATCATCAAACATGTACATGTTATTATTTATTTTTGACTCATCACCGGTGTATATGCGGCCCTTTGATTTTTATTATATTCTTATTATAATCGACTATTGGCGCTGACGAACATATTTACGCGAGCTATGTGGATTCAGTGTAGTGGTTGGAAAATACAAATGCGTTGGAGACTTGGAGATAATTGTTGATAAATTTAGTTCCAAGATAAGTATTATCTATCGAATAGATAAGTCAAACATTGATGTTAAAGTCAAACTTTGTTACTTTAAAAATTAATATAAAACAAAATGCTTAATATATATGCTCTTACAATATAAAACTTTTCATTTAATGATGATACCATATATTTCTAACTTATAGTAGTTTTATTACAAATTACTTTTATATTTTTAGAGAGTTTAGTTTTATAAACTAATAACTAAATTTAATACGGGCGAGGTCGTTTCAAAATGTTTTTTGATTTAAAAATAGTTAACTTATGTATAGTTTAAAAAGAAATATATAATATTCAGAAATATTGTATATAGCATATGTTGTGGTTTTAAATTACACGTGTTTGTTATATGATTTTTTAATTTTCACATGTGTCATACATGGGTTAATAGCCTAGTTATAATTTATATCACCACCACATAAATGTCCTTATGAGAACCTCTGCAATAACTAGATGATGTAATTTTATTATGTTTT
Source organism: Bidens hawaiensis (assembly GCF_021521415.1). Taxonomy (NCBI): domain Eukaryota; kingdom Viridiplantae; phylum Streptophyta; class Magnoliopsida; order Asterales; family Asteraceae; genus Bidens; species Bidens hawaiensis. Next base: position 41,139 of record NW_027499014.1, on the reverse strand, counting down.
CTTTGTAAGTATTTATTTATATATATTGCTAAGATTTAATCAAATATAAATTAAATTAACATGTGAGATCAAGTATATATATAATTATTGTGTAGTGTAATATGTAATTACACTATGATTCAATTACATAATTACACTATTTGTATATATCTATCTACACTATTAAAACAATAAGTTTTTTAAACAAATTGACTCTTCTTACTGATCAATCTATATTATTTTCATATATATTAAAGCCTTCTAAGAATTTCTTGTATTAAAATAATTTAAAATTAATTTATTATTTTTTCAATAAACTTTTTTGTTTCCTTTATAATCAATTAAACACTTAATGCCTATATTAATAGGGACCCGTTTTTTTTTCAAAATCATAATTCTATTTCACTCCCACGTCAATAAAAAACTGGATTTTAGAAATCTCTCTATCAAACACTGTTTAGAAGGGATAATCAATTTAGGTTTCACGAATCGTCGCCAACAAAAACCCCTATATCGATTTAAGGTTTAAAATAGCCAACTTCTCAAACCTGGATTCAATTTTCATTCCAATTTCTTCCCACTGTCAACACGAATTATCGCTCTATACTATTACAAAATCGAATCCATTTCAGGAATGAACTCTAATCGATGAATATTAAGCATTCCTATAATTTCTTAGTAATATAATAATTCAAAATTAAATAAATATTAAATTACCAAAACAGAAAGTTTTAGATATTTAAATTATGATCATTGAGAATGTCGTGTTTTAAGGAAATAGTTTAATATGAGAATATCATTTGAAGAAGTTTGACCAATATTTATTTTACCAACTATTTTACTTGGTAGTCAAATGTTTTAATGGTTACATTAATTGAGATCATTCGATTTCAATTCCTTAAAGACATATATATAACTCACCAATCATCTCTCACAAGTAAAGTTAACCCTAATTTTAATTGTGGCTAGGCAATATATGAAGGCAAATGTATCATTTATAGATTTCATATTTTTTATGCATTTCTAAGTGTTCATACATTTTGTTTTGAAGATAAGGGTTTACAACATTTCCATATATCTAAAATTAAATTTTAATAATGAATTTTATTACGTTAACCAATAATTTATTAATTTGACATATAGTTATACTTTCTTTATATGTGAAACTCTTTGAATTTAAGTTTTTGCATTTGATTTTGACCAATAACTATATCTAAAATAAAATTTTAATTATATAATATTTTCTTTTAAAAAAAATTAGACTTTCTATATACGTGAATATGTAAATCCGTTTAAAAAACTAAAGTTTTTTCAAATCATTTTGAAACTCTTAATATGTTTTTATACATATTAGTCAACTTCATTTTATGTAAAGTAATCCGTTACATTTCTTCAAATATAAATATATGTGTGCGTGTGTGTTTAATTAACGATTTTTATATTTCCACCCGTATAGTACACGGGTCAATAACATAGTAATTACACTATTTGATTCTCACAATTAACACATTAATTTAATTTATACATTAATTTTTCCCTATATTACTATTGTAGCCTTTATTTATCTCCGTTATGTCCTCCGTTTTCCCTATATTACTATATCCTTTATTTATCTCCGTTATGTTTAACTCCGTGCCACCATATATTGGTTGTATGGTGGCTCTCTCTCTCTTATCACCTCCCTTGTGTGATGACTTTCCATCTTTTCTTCGCTATGCCCATAGACACGTTTTTATTATTTGTCTTCAGACAACAGAAGCTATTTTTTGTTTACATTAAAAAATAAGGTATGCTTAACATATTTAATATCTTATTAGTTACAATTTTACCACAAAACCAACCCACTGCCATGAACCGATATACCTTTTATGTAATTGCGTTGCTTCATCTTGATGTAAGCAAGATTTTTCTTTTATTTTAAAGATATGATAATGTGGGATTCGAATCAATGGATCACATGGGTAGGTGAGAATTATTGGTGTTACACGTGGCCCTTGTTCTTATTCAACTGAAAATTCAATTCTAATAATGTTTTCAAGTCCCAATCAGAGTCCTTTTTTGTCCCAACAGTCACAAAGCAACATAAAACATATTCAGAAAGGATGCATTTATAAAAAATTCTAAATCTAAGACTAAGGGGTGTGGGGGCTTTAGTGGGGGCTCCAACCAATAATATTATGACGTGTGACAAAGAGAGAAACTGGATAAGGGGGGTGTTAGAGCCCCGTTGGAGCCCTGGCCCCTGGTGTGGAGGGGCTCCAGCAGGGGCTCCAGCGAAAATTTTTTTTTATTTTTTTATAAATATATTCAAACAACGTATTATTAAAAAAACTCATAAATTATTAAAAAAACACACATTAATAAAAAAACACATTAATATCTAAAATTCAAATTACAAAAAAAAATATTAAAAATTAAACAAACAATAATACTTAATAATAACACTAATCTAATACAAGATCATCGGGTCGCCTCGCCCACAAATGTTCAACCAACTCATGTCGAAGATTCCGTGTATCTCACGGCTCTTGATATTTGCTATGTTATGAAGTCTTTGTTGATCACTGATTGTGGACGGTTGTGGCGGAATGTCCCCTTGGTAGTTTTGGCAGATAGCTTTGCCTTCGTCTTCTAACGTCATGTTGTGTAGGATCAGACACGTGTAGACGACGTCCATTATCCTCTCCCGAGTCCAATAACGTATCGGGTTCGCCAGCACATAATATTGTTTTTTCAGAACTCCAAAAGCTCTTTCAATATCTTTTCTAGCAGACTCTTGCTTCTTCGTAAAATACTTCCGTTTATCGGCGATTGGATCTGTAAAAGCTTGAACTAACAAAGCCCATTCGTTGTAAATACCATCGACCAGATAGTACCCGTACTTGAAGAGTTCTCCATTTGCAACAAAAGATTGAGGTGGTTCAACCCCGTCGATAAGGTCGTTGATCAAATGTGACTGATCGATAACATTAAGGTCGTTATTTGACCCAGCAACACCAAAAAAAGCATGCCAAAACCAAAGATCCTGTGACACCGCCGCCTCAAGTATAAGGGTCGGCCCTTCATGATCACCACGGTGGAACTGACCTCACCAGGCCGTTGGACACATAGCCCATCCAACATGCGTACAATCGAGGCTACCTAGCATCCCAGGAAAACCATGTTTTTCTACGTGCACCTCATATATGCGTTGGATGTCATACATTGTAGGTTTACGCAGATATCTCCGAGAGTAAATCGATATGACTCCCACGTATATAAATACGATATAAGTATATATATATCTATAGTTATAGGCATTAAAATAATCTATAAACATATAATATATATTAAAAAATGTAATAAATATTTAATAAAAACTAAAATTAATGTTTTTTACATTGGCAGAAAAAATGAAGGGATTCACGTGCAACTCTTTTCGACATCTGTAAATACTCATCCAAAGCGTCCGACGAAATGCCGTACGCTAATTGACGGATAGCAGCCGTGCATTTTTGAAGAGAGGTAAAACCGGGGAGACCCCTAGCATCCTCCCTTTGTTGAAAAAAGGGATACCGTGCCTCTAAATCACTTGCTATACGCATGAACAATTGTCTGCTCATTCGGAAACGAGTTCGAAAATCCGACTCATCGTATACCGGTTGAGGGCTAAAATAATGTCTAATCAAAGTATCGTTAGCACCCGATCGATCACGATCACGAGGTGGTGCTCTAACTCTCGGGACTCGAGGTTGATGGGCTTGATTTTGCAAAAGATCCACCACGGTTGCGGTCAAAACTCCCCCTACATGAAGTAGCAAATCATCCTCTTCGGAGGAGTCGGAATCAGACGAGTACCACGACATTTTTTTTGTGTTAATTTTGAGAGGATTTTAGAGGAAAGATGTATAATTGTGAAATGAAGTATATTTTATAAAGGTATATATATAAAGTTTAAGAAAATATATATATATTTTTTAATATTTAAGAGCCCAACGACTCTTTTTCTAAAACCAATGCAACTTTCTCTCTCTCTTCTCCCGCTAACCAGCTCACGCCTCTCTTTCTTTTCCTGCTAGCGCCCCGTTCGCGCCTCTGGTGGTGTGGTGTTAGCACCTGGGGGTGCGAGCGGAGGGGCTCTAGCGCCCCCGTTGAAGCCCCACACCCCTCAGTCTAACATGAAACTGGAAACTAAAACTACCCTTTTCAAGATGTGTCAAATCAACACCATATACAGAACACACACAATCAATACAACTTCATGAAACCATAGTACTTGTCTTATAACATGTATGCAATGATGATAACATAACCACATGACAACATACCACATGAAGACATTCTTAAATTCTTATATTGTATCTACAAACAATATTCAACATGTAAAAAGCTGCATTATTTTTTTTCTATAAAAATGCCATTTAATCATTAAGTATGCAAGAAACTTCAAATCAAGAAATTCACAGTAGCCAGAAATAATCAAACAAATCCCAAAGATTTATGAGAAGTTTGAATTATAATATATAAACTCTTTAAACCTCTTTGTTCTACATAAATATATTGCTTTCTTTCAGACAACACCAGCCAAGTTATTGCTACTTTCAACTGTCATCTATATACCATAAACTCACATATCATTTGAAGTCAAATGTTACCATCAAGAAAGCAAAAAAAAGAACAGTTTTAGTACACGAAAAGGGTCAAACCGAACCAGATTCCGACATTCTGTCTTGACGATTCAACTACCTGATCCAAACATATCCCGTTTCAAATCAAGAATTCAAGATTTCAACAACCATCACGAAAATCCTTTACCGAGCTTCTGAATCGAACAAAACATTTTGCGCCTGGACCCAACTGCATTAATCCCCATATCTTTAAGATCCTCCAAGGTCAACAACGGCAAAACCTCATCATCCACCTCATGAACCTCGAAAATCGGGAAATACCTACCCAACCCCAACTGATTCAACCAAACCCTCACCCCATTCCTCTCCAAATTACTATTATTCCAATTCCTCTCGTCGGTATTCGACTGCCCGTCCAATTCAACCCTATCCGAAACCCGAACCCAAACCCCATCTCTATCCATGGAAAGATTCAAACTTTGATCCTTCAATTGACTCCCGGACCCATCTCGATCGTAATCCGAGTACCTATCCGCATCATCGAAATCATCTTCATCATCATCAAACTTGTCATCTCCATCGTCCATCTTCGACCCCCAATTTGTTCTCACTCTTTTCGTCGAAACCGAAAACCCCCTTTTCGTTTTCGCCGAATCCTAACCTTCCATCCGCCAATCGGACCACAACCCAAATGATTATTATTATTACTATTAATATTATTATTATTACAAACATTATTACCTAACTTTCCAGCTTCTTTATCCTCAATTCCAGCATCTAGGGTTTCATAGTTGTCAACACCGGATAGATTCATAAGCTGTCGGGTTTTGGTGGCCTTTGAAGTGTACCGCCATTGCTGTGGTTTGTTTCTTCGGTGGTTATCGTAAGTGGGTTGATCTCCGATTTCGCCTAATCTGAGGCTTGGTCGCCGTTGTCGTTTGGGTGGGCCGGCGGCGGGTTCTGACGGGATGGTCGCCGGATCAACGCTGCCACCGCCGACGTTAACCTGCAGGTCCATCGGTGGTTGAAGCACCGCCATATTACTTTTGGTGGAGAGGGTAGAGTGATTTAGGTGTGTGACACGTTTGTTTGATACTCCATTATGCACTTCCATTTAATGGTATAAAAACATAATTAGGTTCATGGATAAGCTTGGTATTATACCGGTACGACGGATATCGATCTAGAATTTCTTAAAAACTTGATAGTGATATCGAAAATGTTAAATTTGGTACCGTAACTTGTTCAGTTACTACTTACTAGGCTTCTAAATGAAACGGATGTTCAGTAACTTGTTCATTGGAAAATTTGTTTAATAAATGAATGAACATGAACATATTATGTTCATTTAATTAAACTAACATGTACACCATGTTTCATTCGTTCATGAACATCTGAACTCTTGAAGGTACTGTTTACAATGTGTTTGATGCTTTCAACCGTGTTCATGCAAGGTTGTCTTGAGTTAGAGGAACACTACTTAACTCATCATGTCAAATAGTTTTATGTCGATTATCATTTTGATGAAGAAAACCAGATCTCGTGACCTTATTACACAAAATACTCTTGGAAATTAAGGGCATTATGTGACATTCTAGGTGTATCGGGAAGGGGGGTTGGAATCTATACTGAGTTTCGTGACCTTAAAGACCTGCCGCCCTCCACAACTTTTTTTCGTGAAAAGATTAATGAGAAATTTGTGATGCCCAAGTAAATCTACCGTCATTCATGGAACTGATCTTCCTCCACACACGCAAGTGTATGCCAAATTCTGAGTGATAACCTTTATGTGAAAGGTGGTAATCCAAACACTACACTCGTTTGTGGTTGATGATTATCTTTATCATATCGAAAAAGCAAACTGAATGGAATATCGGGTTTTTCATAGCTAAGTGTATGCATCGTAACACCCTGACCTTGGGCGTAATATGCCAGGGCAGTACTTACAAATTGTTCATAAGCTCGTAAGTACCATCTCGACATATTCTACGCCGTCATATTAGGTCCAAGGTCGAGGTGTTACAGATTGGTATCAGAGCTGTGACTATAAGATATGTGGTTAGACTTAGCAACCTTTAGTTTAGGGCCTCGAATTGCATGCATACCCTATGTGCCATGCACCTGCATTTTAAATTTTGTTTATAAGCTTAATTTAGATTTATGAAGTCTCATATCCTCGTATTCACACACAGCTCTAAGGCTTATGCCTAATCGATTTCATATTCTTATGTTTCAACGATGTTGTGATACTTCAACGAAATTCATGTTTGGAAAGTTTCGTTTTCCTTAAAGATGGTTTTACGTGGCGGGCAGGTAGTTACTGGAAGGGGGTACACTTGTTATTCGAACCCTTCTCACCAAGGTTTTTACAACCTATGGATAAGCAATGCACATAAATCCCAATCAGCCGAGGGACTAAGTTGCTTACCTAGGGGGTTCAGAGAGGGTATGAAACCTATTAGGCCAAAAGCATACCACATCAAATGCCATACGGACCACCACTTTAAGTCGCCAACGTGACCATTTTTCTTTGTGAATAAAAAATGGTTACACTCCCACTCTTAAATTGCATAAAAGTCATGGTGATTCATGCACTTTATGATTCTAAGGTTCACTGTTTATATTGTGATTTTCATATGAAAATTCGAAAAGTCATGGTGATACATGATCACTCGAGTTTCAATTTGTTTTCTTTTTTTATATATTAACTTTATATTATGGTTTTCAATTGAAATTTCGAAAAGTCACGGTGATACATGAACACTCAATTTTCAATTTGATTTATTTGTTTATATTAAGTTTGCATTGGATATTTCAATATCAATTTTAATCTTATTTTATGTAATCTTTAAGGGTGACTTAATTGTTATCGGAATACGAAAATCCATGGTGATTCATGAAAACTTTAATTTCAATGATAATTTGCATCATGTAAATCTTATTTTCAAGATAATTTACGTAATTCAATGAGCATTTTATGTGATAAAAATTTCCTTTTCGACGTTGATTCAAAATCCATTTTTACTTCCCATGTCTCACATATCCTTTCCGCTTCGCAACATGTCTTGTCGGTTCCCTCAACGTCATTCGAGAAGCTCATGCCACAAAAGTTTACCTAGTTGTGACGGCCATAATCCAATCTTGGATGATCCAAATTCATCAAGACCCACCAACACCAACAATAACCACCACGATAAAAACAGCCGTAAACAACAAAACTATGCCCTAACCAACCCAAACCTACAACCCTAGGATGCTCTAACCCAACCCAACAAAAAAAGACCCTACACGAAAACATATTCTTTGTGTAACACGTGAAGATTTCACCACCCTACTCCAATTATGGTCAATTCGGCATCTTCATCACCTCTTGCCATGAACCTATACATACTCAACACCACACATTTATCCCACGACCCATTACCCCAACAATTACCCAACCATATGCTTTACCATATGCTCACGCTGCAAGCCAGCTGTCATTGCAATAGGGATGACAGTGAAACCCGAACCAGATGGGAACATCTGAAACCCGACATAAATGGGACGGGTAATACCCGGCCCATTTTGGGATTCGTTTTGAAATTTTTCGTGGGTTTGGGACGGGTTTGGGATTTGTAATATACTCGAGTACCCGGCCCGATTACCCTATAACATTGACTCGATTATCTACCCGATGTACATGACATAATTTTTTATTATATTTATTTTGAATAAATATATCAAATATGTATTTAAACGTAATACGATAAGTAAACTTAAAAAATCTATAATAATAAATATCTAACAAATCAAAAATACATATATGATCACGTATAACAGGCCTATTGCAAAGGGATCCAAATTAACACGTACACAAGATGATCAGTATGATTTTGAAGTCTTGCATTTATCTTTTAATCTTGGTGTAACATCCCAGACATACCTTATTTTATATATATTTATGATGTATTCTGAATGTATTATAAATCAGTTATTAATATTTGAACGTGTATACACTATGTAACTTTATAAATCTATTATTTTACAGCTTATCAATTATTTTACGTTTGATTTTTAGCTTGCTTAATTAAAGATTCTAATTTTATTATTCTAAGAATTAAAAATCCTACCCAAACACCTAGTTGTTCAAAACCCGATAGAAAACCCGAAACCCGATTGGTAATTACCTGATAGAAACCCGACGGGTTTGAGACGGGTTCGTGATGGGATTTTATAACCGGGTACAGTGACGGAACCATATCGACCGGGGGGTCATAGTATAACTTTAACCGAATAATTGGTTAATGCATAGCCTAGTCACAGATAATTTATATCTATAAACATGACATTTTCTTAACCTTTATTATTATTACTATTATTTATATTATTATTGTAATTGTTTTTGTCATTGGTATTATTGTTAGTATTAGTATTTAAGGAATTTAACGAAACTATAATGTTTGCTTACTATTCCTTCTCTAAAATACCTTTATAAAAACATTTTTTACAAAATAAAATTTATATCCAAGCTATATATAAATTCTTACAGCATAACACAACAAATGTTGTAAACAATAATCGAATAAAATAATTAAATAAAATATTATATAACAATGTAAACTTTTCTTACCTATTTCGAAAACGAAATGATACTAAAATAGAAATTCATTACGGTGTAAGATAATAAATTAAGAATCCATAAAAATAATATATAATGTGTAAAAAAAGCTATAAATTATATTAAAATTTAAGTAACGTGTGCAAGAGTGTTGTCAATCAACTTACACACTTTTTAAGATTTATCTTTTGACTATTTACAAGTGTGTTTTTGGTTTATATCTAATTATTTTTCTTCAACTTCCTCCTCCTTTATACATCTCCGTTAACAACTACAGTTCGCCGATCGGATAAGAAAAGAACTATCAGTCTTCACTCTTATCTCCTCTTCCACTGCAACCACTTAAGTAGACGTGATTTGAAGAGTCAAATTCCAACAAAGTTTCACCGCAAAGTATCTCCGACTAAGTAACAATCCGGTCGGCCGAAGAGTCAACGGACCCCCCGGACCCTCCTGTAGTTCCGTCCCTGACCGGGTATGGGTTTGGGATTACCTAAACTCGTCCCAAACCCTACCCATTGTCATCCCTACAATGCAGTGACCCAAGCACACCCACTATGTTCATGAGGCCTTACTTGTTTCTATCATTCAATATCTTAAACCGCATTCAATGACCACATGAAGCTTATTCGTATTGTTGCACCAATACTTACTGCCTTCGTACTCATCAAATATTTTATTTATAACCATGCATGCTTTCCGCATTCACTTTATTTTATGAAAACCTTATAAGTATAAGATCAAATCCTAGATTATTATAAAATAGTTATTTAATGTGTGTATACACATTTTTGTACGTATTATATTTAAGTTGATTTTCCCCAAAATACTTTAATTTAAACTAAATGGGTTTTCTTTAAGGTTAGATGAATATTTTAAAAAATCAAAAAATATATATAATAATAACTTTTTTCTTCAAATAAGTCCTAAACTATATGAGACTATTATACTATCACTGCTGTATTTTAGACCAATTTCTATCTACAACGAGTCATTTATTTGGCGATTATCTATTTAGTTTTATGGAACGCGGACAAAAGAAAATGTTTATTTTACATTAAAGAATTCATAAATTTCCGCGAGCTTATCGATAATTAAGGACTTCTCGTACATTATAAAAACTTGATATTTGGGTTATAAGAGCATTACGTTTTTGCAACCAATTTTCACAAACCAAAATGAACTTAAAAATCATTCTCCCCTTTCACCAATGCCAATGAGTTTCAATTAAGAAATCATGGCACCGCCCACATCAGGCTTCACACCCAGACCCACTTATCTTCAAGAAGAAAAGTTTCACAAGTTGCATTTTTCTTTCTTATATGTTATTCCTTTTTATTTGAATGTGTTTGTAATAATTCTTATAGTGAAAATTTTCAAAGTAATTTATGGATTTATGTGGAATTTGGTTATTTAATATTCCTTGATCTATTTTCATTTGTTTTTGTTTCTTCAAACCACACAACACGACTGCATGCACCATCTATAGTACATAGTTGCTTTGTTGAATCGGTTTACTTTTGTTATCTCAATCTCGCAGTCTATGACCAATTTTTTACAAACGTAATCGTTAGTGGGAATCGGGACTATGAACATGTTTATGTACATAGTTTCTAATAGTAACCATATCATCTAACGGTCTATGACCGGTCATCCAAAAACGTAATCGTTAGCGGAAACCGGGACCGTGAACCAGGTTATGTACATGGTTATCTAATAGAAACCGTATTCCTGCATTTGGCAATCTTTGACCAGTTATCTTTAAACGGATTCGTTTACTTAAAACAGGGGCTGTGATTATAGCCATATAATAAAGGTCACGTGTTCATTTTATATTTATTTTACATGAATTGTTTTTGCTATTTATTTGATTCTTTTTCTGCTCAATGTTTAATAGATTTATCTTGTTCTTCTTGATCTCAACATTCCATTTATTTATTTTGAGTCAAATGTTTTATTTTTCTATTCATAATGTTTCATCTATTTACGTTGTTATTCTCAACCCTAATGATTTGTTTATTGTTTGTGATGTTCATAACCTCAATGTTTTCACTCATTGTTCTTGTTATTTTGTTATACTTTACTTGTCTTGCTACTCAAGAGCTTAGCTCAGTTCATTTTAACTCCAATAAACATCGTTTTAACTTTAATAGTGTTGTTTATTTATTTGGACACCAGTGTTTTCGCGTTATTCTAGACCTAAAGAGTTTCGTTTATTTATTTTGTTAGTTTTGAATTTGATAGTTCATTATTCTTGATTTCAAAGTTTTCATATATTTATCCTGATATTCAGAAGTTTATTTTATTTATTGTTTATATCTTAAAACCCACACAACGTGATGAACCATGTAGACCATGCGACGATCTAAGTAATTACTGGTACACACGTAATTATCAAAGTTCTCGCATGGAAATCATAGTAGGTACGGTTGTGTGCAATAACTCGGAACGTAGAATGACTTTGGACATCAAGAGAAATGTAGTACGATAAGGGCATGGTGGATACGCCGCTAGTACATCCTATATATAAGTGCAATTTTCATATTTCCCATTTGTGGTGTTTTTCCGCGTCATTTGAAGATCTGTTATTGTTATTTTCTTAAAAAAAATCCTTTTTATAAACACTTTTGTTTTATTGAGACAACTCCATAAGGTTGTTGCTTTTTTTATTATTTTATTATTAATTTGGGAATGAAATTTTCAAAAGTTGTGAATTTTGTGGCATTACTCAATTTTTAAACCCGAACCTTTAAAATTTTCAATATAACTCAATCCATATTTATTATTGAAAGTATTGAATTTCATGTCATTTATAATTCATGTTTATGATTTAATTGTTATAATTTTTATTTTTGATGTTTACGATGTTACAGACTCGATCGCAAACTCTTTTTCATGTATTTTATTATCAAATTAGGTTCTTGACCCGTGCACGACACGAGGGTAAATATAGAATCGAGTAAACACATATATAATTTCAAACGACAAGTTATTTTTTAATATATTTTTTTTGAAACAGTAACATGATTTTCAATTGTAAGTCATATTTATACACAAGCAAAGTGTTGAAATACATAGACATAAAAAGAATGACTTTACACAGTAGACTCTTTACGAAGAAAATTTAAAACATTAAAACATAAACTTCTTAAAATATTAACTGAAAACAAACTTCACTAACATTACTCTGGAAAGCAAGCAAATTAGAAAATTAGAAAATAAGCATCCATGAAAGATCTCCGATGAGCATACAAGAATGATTCGGACATCTTTTCTTCATGGACCAGGAACACAGTTTATCACATAAACATTCATACACCAATCTAACAAGCATATTGACTAATTGACTATGAAAATTGTTTTTATATTTCATGTGAAAAGTCTTGCACCCTAATAAACTAAAGCATGCCCAAAACACATTTAAGAACCAGAACCAAATTGAAACCTTTTTAAAAAGACATGTTTTGATCCAAATCAAATCGTTACGTTTTGAGAATGACTCATTTTAAGCTGAACCAAATAGATATCTTCTAAAATTGACCCGTTATGACTCGAACCAAACTGATACAATTTTAAAAAGACCCGTTGAAACTCGAACGAAATTGACACTTTTTTATATTGACTCGTTGACCAGAACTAAACTGACACCCTTTTAAAATGACCCATTTTGACCCGAGCCATGGCAAATCGAAATATTTCTAAAATAACCTATCTTCATAATGAAAATTGAAATAACACACTTGAAGACTAAGAAGAAAAATGAAGAGTAACATATACAATGTTTTTAGCTTTTGAAATCCTTTCTACCAAACATAATTCATTATTACTGGTTATGAAAATCCAAAAAAAATATAAAGCTTCAATGACTTCAACCCACTTGATAGTTAAAACTCATGTGAACCTTTCACTTAATTTGTGAACCCTCCATATTCTTTCAATTTTTAATAAGTACTAAAACCAAACACCAAACAAACTAAATACAAATTGAAATGAACTAAATTAAAAAAAAACTAAACCAAAACCGAAAACCTAAACAAAACCAAATACCAATAAAACTAAAACGAAAACCGAAATGAAACTGAAAAATTAAAACCGATAAATCTGAAACCGAACCCCAAACAAAAACTGTGCTAAAACGAAAAGCTGAATAAACTTAAACCCACCTAAAACAAAATAAAAAAAAATTCAAACCGAAACGAAACTAAAACGAAGCAAAAAAGATGTTATATTTTTTTGAGAAGATGTTGTGTTTTAATTCTTCAAACGGCCTGAATCTGAAAAAAAAATATATCAAAACATACCTGATTATTTTAAACTAACATAAGTAAAACACATTCAAATTCCACATTTTTGGTTTTCTCATTGTTTCTGTGGCATATTTCTCTTATATTCAGTAACAAACATATATGAGGGTATTATTATTATTATTATTATTATTATTATTATTATTATTATAATTAAAAGAAGAATAAATGAATATAAACACAATTTAGCCAAGTTTGTTATTCATGTGATGAGGTAAAAGGTATTTTAACTTTAATGTGTTTTCGATTTCCAGCTTTGATTTGACCTCTTGGACCGAAAAATAAAAAATCGGTACCGATTCGGTACTGAAGTGACGAATCCATGCCCGTAATCAGTACAAAAAACGCTCATCACAAAGCAAACCATAACAAAATGATAAATGTGTTTTGGTATGATTAGAAACACATAACAAACTGAGTTAAATGTTTGCTAATGTTGGTTTCATAATCTTAAAGGCATGTCTATTAAAGAAACATGGACCTTCACTTTTACCCTCATTATTGAACATTTGCACATGCTTATATATATATATACACACACAGAGACACACACTTATGTTTCCTATTTGTATGAATGATATACTTTCTGTATTTGTTGTTGCTTTATGTGCTTACCAGTTTTTTTAATCAGTTTTGATGTTGAATTATGCAGTGACTTGCATTCCCTTCATTTGCCACACAAGTTATTTTCGGTAAGTACTGATGTGTTAGTTTGTATTTAATATTTATGTTGCAGCTATTGTTTAAGGTAGAAGCCCTATTCTTCCTATGCTGCTAAGTTCCTAATTAGGTTTAGGTTAGTATTTTTCTTTATTTACTTTTTGGAAACTTTGTGTATGCGTTTTGTTGTTTTGTTTCTGCTTTCCTTATGCCGAACCGACGAAAACGAACCTCTTACGTTGCTTTTCCGATACAATAAACAGCTCACTTATCTACTAATGACATTGTCGAGTCTTCATCACGTTCTGCCAACCATATGTCTTTGTTGTCGGCTTCGTCTATGTGTTAGTCAGATTACCATGACTTCGGAGACTGTAACCGGACATGTGAATTTTGTGATGCTTTCTTTTGGTTTGATGAGTGCCTCAAAGCTGGTCTCGCTGGTAGGCGTCCCAAGTATTCACATTGCTGTAGGGGTGGTCGTGTCATGCTACCTTACCCAAGAATGCCTCCTGACTCAATTATTAGGCTTTTTCAGGAAACTGACTTTCTAATGAATGTCAGAGCGTATAACTCCATGTTCTCTATAACATCTTTTGGTGCCAAAGTTGATGATTTCATAAATGATGGATCCGGTCCGTATGTATTCAAGGTTGACGGCCAGATACATCACATGATTGGTAGTCTTTGTCCTCCTCCAAACGAATCACCACGTTTTTTACAGATTTATGTGTACGATACCGATAACGAGCTTTCAAACAGGATTGGTGTGTTTTCCGGTGACGGTCGTTCACGCATCAGACAAGAGAACGTAAGGCTTCTTATGGATGTCTTAAACCACCAATGAGTTGGTTAAACTTTTTCGGACAACGAAAGACTTATGCAGCTCCTCTGACGTCTCAGACTTTAGCATTTATCTTTACAGTTCACATTATGATCAATCATATGACAAGCCTTCTCCGGGGTCGATTGGAGCTATAATTCCAGATGGCGGTTCCTCAAGCAACAACTTTGATGTTGTCATTCGTCACAAGAATGGAGACCCACAACGTATAAGCAAGCTTCATCAGTCGTATATGCCATTACAGTATCCCCTTCTTTTTTTGCATGGTGAAAGTGGTTGGTCTCCCGATATGCGCCTGCGTAACAATACATCTAATAGTGATCGTAAACTCTCAATGAACATGTAGTATAGTTATCTGTTGCATGATAGACTAAACATACACACCCATATGTTGAGGGGAGGTCATCTTTTGCAGCAATATATTGTCGATGCATAGGTATCCATTGAACAAAGTCGTCTGAACTACATTAGGATGAATCAAAATGTTTTCCGTTCAGAAATTTTTCAAGGCATTCATGATGCCATTGAACGAGGTGACTCAGAAGGTCGGTCAATAGGAAAACACATGGTTTTGCCATCTTCGTTCACCGGTGGGCCACGTTATACGTACAAGCACTACTTGGATGCCCTTGCAATTTGTAAAGTCCATGGAAATCCTCAATTTTTCTTTACTTTTACATGTAATGTGAGATGGTTGGAGATTCAAAGGCATATGTCTCGCTTTCCATCCCTTAAACCAGAGGACCGTCCTGATATAATGGCAAGAGTCTTCCAAATTAAGGTTAAATCTCTCATAGACTTTCTTAAGAAGAAAAAACATTTCGGGACGGTCACCGCAGGTATACCTTTAGATTTGCTTCGTGTTCATTCAATCTGTGTGCCTTTAATTGCAGCTATGATGCAATGTTTGTATTTACCTTCTGGCAGATTTGTACACGATAGAATTTCAGAAGAGAGGTCTCCCTCATTGCCATCTATTGATTTGGGTAAACCAAACGTCTGTTGTCACGCAACCAATGGATATTGATAGCTTCATATCTGCTGAGATACCTAACCCTGATGAAGATCCATTATTGTATTAGGTAGTTACAGAGCTAATGATTCATGGTCCATGCGGTTTAATTATACCGAGCTTAACCTGCATGTTTAATGGATCGTGTTCTAAAGGTTTTCCCAAAGACTTCCACACAACAACTTTCTTCGATAAGACGGGTTACGTGCATTACAGACGCAGACCTTTGGGGTGTACTGTGAACAAGAATGATGTGGTTGTCGACAGTATATATGTTGTTCCTTATAACCGTACTCTTTGTCTACACTTCATGGCGCACATTAACGTCGAGTATTGTGGCTGGAGTATGCTTATTAAATATCTTTTCAAATACATTTCTAAAGGTTCTGATCATCTTCATTACAAGATCACAAAGTCTCCTAATGAACCCACTATTCTGAATGAGGCTCCGTCTCACATAGATGAGATCCAAAACTTTGTAGACGGTTGTTTCATATGACCACATGAAGCCTCCTGGAGAATATTCAATTTTATGATACACGAGAGGAATCCACCGGTTCAAGTTCTGTCTGTTCACCTAGAAAACTCACAGAACGTAACAATTAGGGATAAGGACAACCTAAACAACATTGTTGAAAACAGGTTTATTACACGAACAAAGTTAACAGAATGGCTTTCCAACAATCGTTATGATCCGTCAGGGCGACACCTAAGATACGTTGATTATCTGCTTGAGTACACGTGGGACGTTAGATCAAAGCATTTGGCTTAGACGTTCTTAGAATGCTTATAAATCATCAGAGAGGTTGTCAGTCTTTTGCTTCGATACGGACAGTAGATGGCCATATTTTCTCAACTTTTCGCGATGCATGCGCGAAGCTTGGCTTGCTTCAAGATGACAACGAGTGGTCCTGTACCTTTAACGAAGCAGCAGGTTGGGCCACTGCTACCGAGATACGATCGCTATTCATCCATATGCTTTGTACCGTGACATATCAAATTTATTACAACTGTGGAACGAACACTGGTCCAAAATGTCTGATGACTTAGCACGGAATTATAACATAGCCAACGACACCGAACAACAACAATATGTTCTATGCGAGCTTCAGTTGTTGCTGATGTCAAGTCTTAACGGTAAAAATTTATCATTATTTGGTTTACCAATGCCGTCAGGAAATTTCATGGAGCGTTTACAAAACACTCTACTAATGGAAGAGAAAAAAGTATGATAGAGAACAACTCTCACGTGAACATGATGCATCTAAAGCTTTGTTAAATACTGAGCAAAAAGCAATATACGAGGACGTGCTCACAGCTATAACATCTGTCTAACAGATCTTGGCATTTGTCTATGGCCAGGGTGGAACCGGGAAAACGTTCTTATGGTCAACAATTATCTCCGCTATCCGCTGCAAAGGTGATGTAGTGCTTGCGGTTGCAGCTTCCGGAATAGCGTCGTTATTGTTGCCTTCAGGAAGAACCGCTCATTCTCGGTTCAAGATACCCTTTTATTTGGCAGATGACTCTTTGTGTGATATCAAGAAAAATACTCACATATCCCAATTGATAACTGAAGTTGTCGTAATTATCTGGGTAGAAGCACCAATGAGTAATCGACGATGCTTCGAGACATTGAATAAATCACTTCAAGACATTCTTGATAAACCATACCTTCCTTTTGGTGGAAAATCGATGTTTCTAGGAGGAGACTTCAGACAAACATTGCTAATTGTTCAAAAAGCGTCAACATCATCTATAATTGCATCTTCATTACCAAACTCATACCTATGGCGACATTTTAAGATATATCAACTAACCCAAAACATGAGGCTACAAAGATATGACATGAACCAATCAGAAGCATCCTCCATCGCATGGTTCTCCTCATGGCTCATATCATTAGGTTAAGGAAAACTAGGCATAGCCCATAAGGATGACCCTCAAAATACAAAGAAAATACAAATTCCATCCGAACACATAATTCAATACTCAGACATAGCATTGTCTGAACTGATACACTTCATATACGATGCAGAAACCCTACAAAACCCTTCAGCGACAACACTCTCTAAAAAGGCGATTGTCTGCCCCAAAAACGAAACTACACAACATATAAACAATTATATACTATCCATATGAACAAGCAAAACTTACAGTAGCATAGATTCAATTGTTCCACATGCGGGTGACAATGGAGACACAGAGATGTTATATCCAGACGAATACCTAAACCTGCTGAACTTTAACGACCTTCCACCACATCACCTAGAACTGAAGCTTAAAACACCAGCCATTCTTCTAAGAAACCTGAATCCAACAGTAGGCCTGTGCAATGGCACAAGACTAATAATTACCCAACTGTTGGAAAGAATTATCGAGGTCGAGATCATGACTGGAACAATGATCGGTATATACCACAAATAATCCTGACCCATACAGACAAAGAGCTGCCATTTGTTTTTAAAAGAAAACAATTCCCAATTAAACCATGCTATGCCATGACAATAAACAAAAGCCAAGGCCAATCGTTAGACAAAATCGGCGTTTATCTACCGGAACCAGTTTTTAGTCACAGTCAACTGTATGTAGCAATGCCAAGAGCCACCAAACCCGAGTCACTAAAGGTTTTATTAGTACCACACGAAGACAATGAACCATGTGAAACAAGAAACATAGTTTACTTGGATTTCTTGCGCCACATAATACATGAATAAGTCATAGAACATACATACCAATTAAACAAATACTTTACACCTTTTTTACATGCATATACATAAATACCATGCTAACCTACTAACTATAATAAGAACAGTTATAGGCAATAGTGGTACATAGGTAGCACATAACAATGCCATCTTATCTACAGGAAATAAGGAACATGTTTGCCATTAGGATTTCACATTTTGCACATAATCACCTTTTGAATACAATAATAACTGTCTAACTTTCAATTGCAAACTGCAGGTTTACACAAATGTCTATGATGCGCATTTCTGAAATCAAAGAGTTTGAAACTCCATCACCAATATAAGTTCGCATCCTGAAAAAGTGGACTTGCACTGCCAACAAGCCCAAACTATGTTATCTGCTCATCAATGAACATGTAAGTCCTACCCTCTTAAAATTAAAGAATATAAACTACATGTCAACTGATATAACACCTCATGCTAGGGAGATTCCATAAAAGCAACAGCCTCAACGAATCACAAAAGTCATTTTGATTCACTTATCGCCATTAAATCGTGCTACATAATCAACGAATATATAATCTTAGCAAATAGGACATATATGCCGGTGGTAGCTCACGATGCATCCTTAAGGCTTGGAATGAAAGCAACTTTTGTTCCATCCACCAACAACAAAATCCCAGATCACTACTTTGATTTTGCTACCTTCAATGAACTCATGCCAAGAACAAAGGGCACAAAAAGGCTTACCGGTAAAATACATAACCCACTAGAATTTCAACTCTTTATTCTTTATCACACATACCAATACAATATGCTGCATTTACAGATTACATTGGGTGTGTGATATCTGACAGCTACAAAGTAGTAAAATCAACGACATCAAACTAAACAAATCTGAGAAAGATTACAATTGTTGACGAGGAGATGATGCTAAGGTTAGTCACTTACCTACCTCATACTATTGTAGATATAAAACCCATTTACTGCTCGAATGGTGTCAATACCGAAAATATGAAAAAACTGAACAGTAGTGCCGGTTTAGTACATATTGGTATGGCATGGTATTCGGTTAAAAATATGCGGTTTTAAGGAGCTCAAGCCTAAAACTAAGCTCTTTACTTAGTAAACGAGCTAAGAAGCTCAAGCCTAGAATAAACGAGAAAAAAAAATACTAAATATCCTTAAAACAACAGTTAACTTTTATCAATTTTGCTATCTCATTACTATTATTATTATTACTATTATTATTATTAACCATTTATTAAAAAAATTACAAATGGATAAAAAAAATTATTATTACTATTATTAACGTTCTTATATCACAACATGCAGCGATGTGACACTAGAATTCACCTTCTGGCCAAGCCACAACATCAAAGTTCCCAGAAAGAATCAAGAAGGGAAGCATCCTAGCAATAACATCTGCATTGGTTACAGAATTCATGGGTAAACACATCCCAATAACATCAAAATTAACATGTATTCCCAAAAAACTAAACCAACAGCTATTGTAACAGGTTACCCACAACTAGAGACATCCGTCGCAATAACAATCAATGTAGACCCAACATTCCCTTATATCATCCATCATGTGAACAGGTAATATTTCAACTTTTCAACCACACCACTACCATACCGTACCAACACCCGCACTGACATGTTTAACATGTCATGAAATCAACACGACTATCAACACTATAAAACATATGAGCGTCTAGCATCACACTAACAAGAAAATAACATGTCTGACAGGTTGAACAACCTAATGTTACCAGCAGATCAACAATCAGTCCCACTCAGTCCCACTCGCAGATATACTCATAAAAAATCCCCATCGACAACCGGTAAGCAATCATTTTATTGAATTAGAAATAAGCACAACACTAATACACAACGATATAAAATACAGAACAACCACAACCACAGATGCAACGCACACATAAAGGCCATAACAACAGACACAAAGTGGTTCTATGTCGTGTGTCCCGAATACGGAAAGCACATGCATCCACAAAAGAAACCCATATGGCTTCTCATGCGAGGACCACGATACCAACAAACCACCCAACTTCATGTAAGCTATTTTACGGATTTATTAATTTTCTACATGCACTTCTATGGAATGAACTTGCAAAACTTATGTTTACTAGGTACTGTCACAACGCTATCATCACTGAAAACACAACCGACGTGCCAACAATTTTCTTTAATGATGCGATGACAGCTCTCCTCGGAATACAATGTAGTGACCTCATCAAAACTCATGGCTACAAGGACCAAAAAACCCACCACCACCCGTTTTCACAGCCGTTAAAAAAAAAGAGAGATGATGGTAACAGTCAAAGCAAACTGCACATTTGCAGTCAACAGTGTCAAAGAAACACCAGCAACGCTCCCCCTCGACCCAACAACACCAGCTGCAAAATCTCAAGGCAAATGGCCAATGCAACAACAACCAGGTAAAACATAACAAACAATTCAAGAATATGGAAATTAATTTATGTTCATTTTTTTAATATTAAACAAACAAACTAACACAAATATGCATTCAATAGTGTTCATCAACGTCCGACATTTATGTTAGTTTATGTTCGTTCATCCAATTTTACATTATCAATTTTTATTCTATTGAATTAAACAAAACATCTATATGATAACAGGGGCTAAAGAACAAAACAAGAAAAAAAGGCTCTAAATCAAGCCACATATAAACCTTTTTTGACCATGGAATGAAGAAGAAAGCTCACTTTTGGAAAACACAAGACACGAGCTCATCTATGAAATAAAGTAACTAGCAGGCTAAAATAAGAAGCCTCCAAACCATGGAATGAAATCAAACAAGAAACTTTTGAATGACATCCAATATCAAATCCATGGATAAATATGTATGCAAGACCACTTTGTATTTTGAACTAAATGATGGTTGGGAAGTATGTATGAACAGCTTTAGCAACAACATGTGCATCTAAAAAACAAATCACCACAACATATGCAACACATACGAACATGTAACCTACACGCCCCGCAGCAACACGGGGGCACGGTTACTTGTTGTTGTTATTATTATTATTAATATTATTAATAGTATAGTATATTAGAATTAGTTGAATGTAATTTTGAATTATTTTATTAGAAAATATTATGAGAATGCTCATTATTTATGGTAAGATTTATTCCTTTAATAGTATAGTAGGCTTTATTTTACTAAAGTACATGAAATAAACTTGTCAAAAATCAAACTTTCTTGCCATTTGACTCGTTTTGAAGATCATGAACCTAGACATATCACCATCATCAATTCATCATTGACTAATTCAATTGAGTCAATTCCATGATTTTCTCCATAAGACTTACCCTTTGACTAGCTCCAGAAATTAACTCTCCATTGCATTATAATTAACGACCTTGTGGCTATAAAAGGAGGTATCTACCTCTATCCATTCCTTGCCACAATCCCTCATTCATTTAATTTCACTCTAACTCTCCAATATGGTGCATTAGCTTATATTTACTCATAAAAAATATCGAGTTCAAGTTCTTCTCTTGTTATTTCAACCCCCACCTAATTCATATATTATGTCTATATGGTTTCACAAGAAGAATATCATCCCTATGTCAACCTTTGACTATGGGTAATCATTCATCATTTTCCACGCCATTCGTTAACATGATTCAAGTTCAAGATTTTTTTTATTCATGATATGTTAATCAAAATACGATTTTTTACACTTGTTAATATAAATGACATTTTAAAATGTTGAACACAAACCCGACTCAACCTGGGGTTTGTATCCGACAAAACCGAACCACTCGCTTAAATTCTTTTCTTTCACATAATCATCGGTTCCTTTATTTATAAACAAACTGGACCTTATAATATGAATAATAACTATTATAACCAAATTCTTTGCTAGAACATGAACTATAATATTTGCGGCGAAAATCATTTAGACTATTTTGAGTGAAATATATATTTTCTAAACCTTTGTTTTTTTTTCTCTTTCTTCAAAAGCACTTGAACTTTAAACCGAATCATCAACCTCTTTGCATATTTTTAAATTTTCAACAAGTCTTCTCCTAAATCTAGAATATATCTTTTTTTATTAGGGTCACTCGTCGAACCGAACTTTTTTGGTTCACTCGTTTAAGTTTATTCTTCATCTTCTAACTCGCTTAATTTAACAAGTGAATTTCATAGCTCCTATTTTTTCTAATGCTTTAAAATTATTTAAGGTGTAGCATGTTACCATGTTTTCTCTTTATTTCATGTTCTTTGTTTACAAACCGATTCACAATTATGTCATACACGTTAATAATATTTCTTTCATATGTTTTATGATGACTATTTGATATACTGATATTTATATATATTTCCCTTGTATATTTTATATATTATTTTATTATTTCTTGTTCTTTTTTAGTTAAGATGAGTATACTAATAACATAATTGTGTTATGTAGGTTCCAGAAGTTGAACGCAGCTGAAAGGGTGAAAAACGAGTCAAAATAAGCTTAAACGAGAAACCGGAACGAGTCAAGAAGATACTAGAAGAATAACTGGTCGGACTGGCCATTGGCCGACCTAGTGGTACTCGCCGCGCCGTAAGGCCAGCTTTTCCTCCTTGGTCGCGCGGCGCCTAAAGGGTAAAATTCCCGAAAGTTTGCCCGTTTGGTCAGGTTTAAGGCCTAGTTTCACTATATAAACACCCTTAAACTTAATCTGAAGAATACCCTACGATTACTAGCCGAATTTGGAGTTTCATGGAGCTTAGGATTGAATTATTTGGCGGCTTTGAAGGCAGTGAATCATCCGGTGAAGTGCTACTTAATCGAGATCGAAGACTACCGGTTTATCGCCTTAATCTTTCATTTCTACTGTTTTTTGCCATGTTTCCCTTTATTATTATTTTGTTTGATTTTCCAATGCTAGACTAAACGTTATAGACTATCAATGAACCATCGTTAATGTTTGATTTTTGTTTGGATTATGCTTTTCATTATAGTTTTATGAATCACTAAACGATTTGATTTTATTTAAATGATGCATATGTGCGTTTGGTTTTGATAGATGAGTTTAATTGTTCCACATTATCTTTGATGATTATTCCATATAATAGGATTTTGTTAGCTCATCTACTTTGTGTTTTGTACTAGTTTATGATTGAATTCGAATAAGATAATATGAATAATTATTAGTCAAACGAATAAAAGTGTGCTGCTAACCTAAAGAGTTGTAAAGTGGTAGGTTATTTGTTAGATCTTTGTTGATTAAGATTGCTAGATTTAGTTCTTCGTCAGGAGTCCGTCTAGGTTTGATTGGTTACCATTATCTTTCGAGTCAATTGAGTCTATTAAACTACCTTTTATTTCCGCGTTGTATGGTAGGATTTCATTATAAAGGTACTCGTTCACAATTATTTAAATAACTGTAAGGGAGTTTAATATATAAAAATGGTGTGTCTTAAAACTTATTAGAAATTCATAGGTGTCTTCTTGAGAAGGACCAGGGTTCCTGTTTAGGTTTTCTTTTAATTGTCTATTTTATGAACTCAGTTCCATAACATGTATTTTCTAACTAATTGATTACTACAACTTAGGGCATTCTAGCCTAGGTGGTTTTTCATTATCATCAGAGTCAGTCAAATTAAATTGTTTTGAATTTTGTTTACTTGCCTTTTCTAAATTAGATTAGTTTATTAAGTTTATTTTTAGTAATTTAACCCCCCCTTAAACAAATATTAAAATAAATAGCCGTGTCGGTTTGTCGAGTCTAACTAGTTATTTTACGTAATTTAAAGTGTCTCGTGGGTTTGATATCCAGACTTACTTAACTTTAATAGAGTTGATCAGTTCACTTGCTAGTCAGTAATTTAGTCGAGTTTTAGAGAGTCTAGAGTATTACTTATTGTCTAGTTTAGCGTAATTTAGTTAATAATTACATAACTACTTTTAGTACATCAAGTTTTTGGCGCCGTTGCGGGGATTCTTGGCAATTGCGTTATTAGCTTCGATTAGACTTACTTTCTACGTACATGATATCAGCTTTATTTCATATTTTGTTTGAGTCGTAGGAGTCTAATTTTTGTTCTAGTTTATTTTTGTTTTAGTTTTTGAGTTTTATTTTTAGTATACTTACTTGGTCTTTTGTGTTTTTCAGTTATATGCCACATCTTTGCTCACAAGCACCAAAATTAATTCTTGATCCCATACATTTAAAGACGGAGTCTAGTGATCACGTTGATCTAGATACTACACCAAAGTAGACACCACCATCAAGTCCGAAAATTATACCAAATATTCAAATGGGGACAACAACATAACTGCTTATGTCACACCCCAACCAATGGCGGAAATGCCGGGGCGCGAACTGATTGTCACAGCTCTCAAGGTTACTATCATGCACAATATAAGTTTCAATATCTATTTAATAATTTCAAATAAAACAAATATTCATGTACATCAATGTTATAAATAAACAAATTACATTAAACATCCAAAATTAAATTCTTGTATCTTTTCTCTAACATGCATCCTAAGTTGCTTCAAACAATCTTGATAATCACGTCACACGATAACCTGCATATGCGTTGAAAATAATATAGTTTGTCAATACAAGGTTGAGTGAGCAACATACCAGTTTAAATTTACATATAGTATATATCAAAAATATATAGTTGCAACAAGTCATATGAGAATAACAAAGTAACCAAATGAGTAAGTAATTAAGATGTCGAGAAGCACAAGGCTATAACGACTGGCGTATGATCATACTAGACTGATATTATGTTGGACCTCTCCGAATGAGAAAGCATACAAAGCAAATAAGCACATAAACAAATAAGGTATAAGTTGTTAACACATAAGACAAAGTTGCAGTTTTGTGTATAAGTATATATGAAAAGTATATTTACGCATATGTCCCCAAAATATTGAAAGCAGTAAAATAGGGGAATGTGGTACTCACCTCGAAAACGAACAAAAGTGATTAAGATAATGAGAACTCAGGAAATCATACGCGAACGTTAAAGCCTAAGAGAAACAAGAGAAATACAGATATACTAAGTAAAGTACAGGCTTTATTACGATAACTAGATAAACAACATTAAATTAATATCATAATAATATATATACAAAAATTAGTTAAATTGATAAAACATATCTTGAAAAATATTACCTTTAACTTTTATAAATATAAGTATATATATAGTTTACTTAATTATATATAAAAATATGATATTTTAAGTTTATATATATTTATATATATATATGCTTATATATGTATATACATGAATGAAAACGTGAGTTAAACGAGTATTATCAAAGTCGGGTTTCACTAAAATAAGTTTAATTAGTTATTAATATTATTGATATAACTATTAAATACTTAAAAAGAAAATATTAACAAAAAAACCCAAAAATCTCGGGGTGGCAGGGGTCGAACCCGCGACCTCCACACCGCAACATTGGTGTCAAACCAGCTGGACTATCCAGCACTTGCAAATAAGATCCAGCTTGTTTTATTTAAAAACACAATCAATAATGAACAAATTTTGATTAAGAACCCTAGAATTGACAATCTGATAATCCAGTTGAAATTAATCAAAACCATCTTAGGGCTTCTGATCAGTACAACATCGCGATTAAAACCATATATCAGGTTACCTGTAACGATGATCAGACGTAGTGTAACGAGGTTCAACAGTGGTCGACGGCGAGGTGGCTATGAACGATGATACAAATGGCTAAACTAATTCAAATAAATATGGGGCTAATGATTATTAGGGTTAGGATATCGTACCTGCGCGATTAGTTGATATAATACAACCAATTTCGTGTTCTACAAGGTTAAACGAGTGTCAGTTAGGTTAAATGGGAAGACGGATCAAGATTGATACGATTACCATATATGGATTGTCGGTTAAGGCCGAAAATGCTATTGTTAGTTGATTTCCCATATCAATTACATCATACAAACGAAAATTAAGGTCCAAGTTATTGATTTGTGAATTCGGGTCCAAGAAAAGCAAAATGGATAGGGGTTTGGGTTATGGATATCCAAGTAAAGAAAATGGGTTATAATGAAATTTTCCTTTTAGTCCTTGAGGTTTAAGGATGGGCACGAATGAGGTTAATAGTTCAGGTCTGGGTTAAAAATGCAAATGTAAGAAAGATAAGATAATATATTATATATAATTAATAATAATATATTAATAATTTGTCTTCTCATTAAACACGACTTTTGATAAAATGATCCGAACATCGAAACGAGTCGGGTGAAAGTATAAATCGAAAACCCGAGTTATTACAGTCTCCCCTACTTTAGGGAATTTCGTCCCGAAATTAAAGAATACTATAACAACACCTTTAAAGTTTGAGGAAAAGAAAATTTTAAAATAAAATTTAAAAATTCATTACACCGAACTTTGAATAGTAAAAATAAGGCTCCAAATGAAAATTCGATAGGGGCACTTATATATAGGATGTACCAGTGGCGTATACACCATGTCCTTATCATTTTTACATTTGTACCGTTATCCCAACTACTTTCCATTCTATATTACGACACACAACTTTACGCTTCATGATTTCCATGCGAGGACTTCGATAATTATGTTCCGGACCATAATTATTGTTATCTTCGGATGGTCCACATGATTCGTCTCATCGTGTGGATTTACAAAACGTTTGATTAAAAACATGAATTTGAGGAAAGAAAAGTTTTAAGGAGTTTTAATTTATAACATTAGAAATCAACAATGCATAAAACAATTTCAAAAGTTGGCGTGAATTTTAATAGGGCAAGAAATTTTAAGACGACTTATAAACGTAAAGATATATAAAGTTAAGAAGGGTAGCTTATAAATAGTTAAGGTTAATGATGATAAAGAAATAAGATAGAAATAGGTTCCAATAAACAATCTATTTAATCAAGAGAAACTTAATTTATTAGATAGAAGATAAATAGTTCAAATGGAAATAATCCAAGATCATAACGAGGCATTACAAAACGAAATGAAAGGCAAAATAAATTAAGATAAAGGTAATGGAAAAATTATTCACGATCATTGAGTAGCTTAATGGACATGACTTGGAGTACCATGAGGAGTTGCAGAAATAGGAGCAGTTGAGGTAGATTGATTTGGCATTGCTTGGAAAACTGGAGATTGGACGGTTTGCAAAAGAGTTGTTTGGTGGAAATATGTTTGGTAAACTTGAGCTTGTGGTTGCGAGGTGTGGTAGTGTTGGGTTAAGTAAAGGTTGACCTTGATTGATGGTAAGAGTTTGAGGGACATGAGGTTTATGGGTTTCCACAATGGTAGCAAGCACGGGTTGAGCATGAGGGGTAGGTTGTTGCGGTACAGCGTGTACAGTAGGCGAGACACGGCAGGTGTTAGCAAGATGACCATAACGGTTACAGTGGGTGCAGCAACGACATAGGAATTTAACTAGATGATGATGGTTGTAAATGGAGCACAACGGGTAAGGACCAAGGTAAGGTTTCTTGTTTGAGGAGACTTGCGGTTGGGTAGGATTTGTTGCAGCAAGGTTCTTACGTTTCTTGTTGTGAGGATGAGTGGAGGTAGATGGTTTGTAGTCACCAATAGGTGAATTAGCGGGAAAAGTTGAATCGGTTGCATTGATGTTGTGAATTCGCATCACTATCCTAGGGATCGCAGCAGCTATTCCTTTGGCGATACAGGAAGCTATACGGTGGTTGTGAGAATCAAACGATTCATGTCGAGGATGGCGGTGGTTTATTGAATGAGACATTCTATAGGGGCCAAAAATGAGGATTTGCAAGATGAAGGATAAATTGAGGAAATCATAAGAATAGTAAAATGTTTAAATATGAAGATAACTTATAATAATGTTGCGTTAAGAAGTAAGGGAATTGCGTCATAAGGATTAAAAGTAAAAGTTTATAAGATGGGGGGGGGGGGGTACATAGCGTAAATAGTTATTAAATGATGTAGTCAATAAGATTAATGTGTGACGACTACATGAGGAGTTAAGTCAGTTTAAAATTTAGATTATTAAGTTTATAATAAACTAACGAAATATAAATTGTGGATGTTGGCCTCCCATGAGCTTTCCATGGCAATTTGAATGGCCCAACGAACTAACAAAAAACAACTGAGTTTGACAGCCCATGAGCGTTACATGGCAATTTGATTGTCCCAACTAATTAACGAACTAACAATGCAATGAAGTTTGTCGGCCCAATGAGCGTTACACGGCGTTTTAACCGACCAAACTAAATAACGAACAATCAAAATAAATATGGGTAGTCGGAGTATCTTGTGAATCACCACGTTTGATTACTCCAACAAAAATACGAAAACAAGTTAAGAAATGAATAGTAGGAGTGCCCATGGGTTCCATGGATTTTTCACCCAACTAACCATTTAAATAATGGAACACAATAATCGGGAAAACCGAGTTTAGCCACAAATCACCGTGAATTCGGTTAAAATTAACCTAAGGTGTCGGTCATATGGCATTTATGGGTCTCGCTCGGGTCCATAGGGTTGAGTAATGTGGTCAGGTTATCACCCAGGTAAGGATTAGCGTCTTACCTTTGGTTCTTGGAACCGTTTTTCCAGTGCCCAACTCACAGTTTCTCTTCCTCTTTCATTTATCAAAGGGACATGCCACATAACCTAGCCTTAAGGTTTACGAGTGAAAACAACAGGTGAGAATTCTTAAGGAATTTTCCCGTAAAAAAAAGCAATCTAATTTCGAAAAGTTTTCTTTGAATGTTGAGGCATAGCCTCAGAGTTTGTGTGTGTGTGTGCATTACAATACAATAGATAATAAATAATCTAAGAAAGCTGTAAACAATTTAATTTGAACACATAAAGGTAAACAGATAGGCACGTATAGGGTTCATAAACATGTGTCTAAGGCAATTTCTAACGACCTATCTTAAACCTTCGGCTCTGATACCAATCTGTCACACCCCAACCTACGGCGGAAATGCCGGGGCGCGAACTGATTGTCACAGCTCTCAAGGTTACTATCATGCACAATATAAGTTTCAATATCTATTTAATAATTTCAAATAAAACAAATATTCATGTACATCAATGTTATAAATAAACAAATTACATTAAACATCCAAAATTAAATTCTTGTATCTTTTTTCTAACATGCATCCTAAGTTGCTTCAAACAATCTTGATAATCACGTCACACGATAACCTGCATATGCGTTGAAAATAATATAGTTTGTCAACACAAGGTTGAGTGAGCAACACACCAGTTTAAATTTACATATAGTATATATCAAAAATATGTAGTTGCAACAAGTCATTTGAGAATAACAAAGTAACCAAATGAGTAAGTATAACTGAGATGTCGAGAAGCACAAGGCTATAACGACTGGCGTATGATCATACTAGACTGATATTATGTTGGACCTCTCCGAATGCGAAAGCATACAAAGCAAATAAGCACATAAACAAGTAAGGTATAAGTTGTTAACACATAAGACAAAGTTGCCGTTTTGTGTATAAGTATATATGAAAAGTATATTTACGCATATGTCCCCAAAACATTGAAAGCGGTAAAATAGGGGAATGTGGTACTCACCTCGAAAACGAACAAAAGTGATTAAGATAATGAGAACGCGGGAAATCATACGCGAACGTTAAAGCCTAAGAGAAACAAGAGAAATACATATATACTAAGTAAAGTACATGCTTTATTACGATAACTAGATAAACAACATTAAATTAATATCATAATAATATATATACAAAAATTAGTTAAATTGATAAAACATATCTTGAAAAATATTACCTTTAACTTTTATAAATATAAGTATATATATAGTTTACTTAATTATATATAAAAATATGATATTTTAAGTTTATATATATTTATATATATATATATATGCTTATATATGTATATACACGAATGAAAACATGAGTTAAACGAGTATTATCAAAGTCGGGTTTCACTAAAATAAGTTTAATTAGTTATTAATATTATTGATATAACTATTAAATACTTAAAAAGAAAATATTAACAAAAAAACCCAAAAATATCGGGGTGGTAGGGGTCGAACCCGCGACCTCCACACCGCAACACATGTGTCAAACCAGCTAGACTATCCAGCACTTGCAAATAAGATCCAGCTTGATTTATTTAAAAACACAATCAGTAATGAACAAATTTTGATTAAGAACCCTAGAATTGACGATCTGATAATCCAGTTGAAATTAATCAAAACCATCTTAGGGATTCTGATCAGTACAACATCGCGATTAAAACCATATATCAGGTTACCTGTAACGATGATCGGACGTAGTGTAACGAGGTTCAACAGTGGTCGACGGCGAGGTGGCTATGAACGATGATACAAATGGTTAAAATAATTCAAATAAATATGGGGCTAATGATTAATAGGGTTAGGAGATCGTATCTGCGTGATTAATTGATATAATACAACCAATTTCGTGTTCTACAAGGTTAAACGAGTGTCGGTTAGGTTAAATGGAAAGACGAATCAAGATTGATACGATTACCATATATGGATTGTCTGTTAAGGCCGAAAATGCTATTGTTATTTGATTTCCCATATCAATTACATCATACAAACGAAAATTAAGGTCCAAGTTATTGATTTGTGAATTCTGGTCCAAGAAAAGCAAAATGGATACGGGTTTGGGTTATGGATATCCAAGTAAAGAAAATGGTTTATAATGAAATTTTCCTTTTAGTCCTTGAGGTTTGAGGATGGGCACGAATGAGGTTAATAGTTCAGGTCTGGGTTAAAAAATGCAAATATAAGAACGTTAAGATAATATATTATAAATAATTAATAATAATATATTAATAATTTGTCTTCTCATCAAACACGACTTTTGATAAAATGATCCGAACATTGAAACGAGTCGGGTGAAAGTATAAATCGAAAACCCGAGTTATTACATCTTACCAGCAAGCTTCCGATGGTTTCACCTGAAACCACTCACCAATCATCATTTGCGAGATCGATAACCCGGATTCATGGCAAATTTGGTCCTATATCATGGCCGCTCTCACCCAAGTTAACAAATTTCATGGGTGTGAAGGTGAAGATGCACCAGCGCACGTCATGTATTATCTGGTCCCCGATTTCAGCTGGATCTTACTTAATAATGTCATAAATCACACAAATAGATGTGTCGACAAGGGAGTTAATAACGGGTTGCTATATTTAGAAAGATGACCGTTTGTTAAAGGCGGAATCAATAACAAACATACGGTTGCTTAATCAATATTCAAAGGTAACCAACACAATCAAGATTCACTCAAAAGATTTCCATTCATATAATATTCATCATACAAATTGGGTAATCGATTTAGGGTTTCTTGAAGGGAAAGTTTTTCGTACGAATCCTAGGACAGCCGTCACACACACAAATATTCTCTTTCAATTAATGTGTCTGTCTGCCCTTGGTCCTTAGGTGGCGTGCCCTAAAACATTCTATTTATAGGCCTGCCACCCTAGGACAGCTGTCATTCCTTATAGAAACCCAAACATTTATACATATTAAAATTACATAATCACAAAATATTCTAAGTGTAAAACAAGTCTTCCGGGTAGGCTATGCATCAATCTTCATTTTCCGAGTAGGTTGTGTACTCTGCCATCCTTCACAACTTGGTAACTTAGAAGTGTGCTCGGATCAGTTTCCAGGTAGGCTTTACTAAAGAAGTATTTTACCAAGTAAAATACTCACCGGGTAGACTTCAATCTTCTTTGCCAGACTTTGCCCGACAAACCCTTACGAGCGACCTTGTTCTTCAATGGTCCATTCAACTTCTTGCTATAAAATAACTTATTAGCAAACTGTACTCGGCAGTACTGTTCCTTGCTTGAGTTGAACCTTGCCCGATATTACTTAAGGATATTACATTAAATCATCAAGCTTGTTCGGACCACTATTATTAATGAATACCTTGCCTGGTCTTCCAATCACTTGGCTTCATGGACTTAGTTAGCCAAAAGCTTACTCGGAAGTGAACTTTACTTGGCTATGAAGAACAAACTTGCTTGATAAAGTGAACCTTGCCCGGATTTACATAAACTAGTGAACCTTGCCCGACAATGCACTAATTTGCATACCCTGCTCGGATATCCACTAAAGAAGACTACTTGAAGATAACCTTGCCCGATAGGCAAAATATCGTACCCGGCTAAGTAAAAGCTTGCTCGGAGGTCCAAGATGTGCCTGGTTCCATACTTAGCGAATTCTGAGGAGGTTGAGAAGATTTCAATCTTCCATATATCTCATTTTGGTCAAATCTTTGACTCGACATGTATGCCCCAGTCCCGGTGCCCTATATCATTGGATTTACTCATAAACACAGTTCTAAATATAAGAGTGCTTTTAAAACTTTTGGCGGATTCATTACAAAATATTAAAATCTTGTCTTTAAACTTTCAAATTATATTAACATAAAACATCACAACTTTTCTTCACTAGATGTCAGTCAGCTCAGTCCATGCCATGTGTCCCTGTCAAGCCAGATTTTTCACTGTATATGCTTGCGTGCATACTAAAAGTAAGCTACGCTGAGTGATATCTAGTTAATCAGGAAACATACATTACATTCACATACATACTCACACGTATCCGAAGACACACATTAATACCTTAACATTCTTATACTTCATTCATTCATTCATACATACATACATACATACATTCATACTTTATACTTTCAGACTTTCATACTTTTCATACCTTCTTGTTTTAATCTATTAATACATACATAATTATCTTTACGTTTTAAAGAGCATTTCGCCCTACATACCTCGGATATTATTAGGGCCCGGTACCCTTCATCATCGGATATTATTAGGGCCTGGTGCCCTTCATCCTCGGATATTATTAGGGTCCGGTTCCCTTCTTTTCGTACCATACGATCGCATACCTCGGATATTATTAGGGTCTGGTTCCCTTCTTTCCGTACAACCATACATTCCTTGCCCTAAAACCATACATTCTTTTCCATACATACATTAGATATAAATACAAATATATATATATATATATATATATATTCATAAACATCTACATATATACTCCTAACCTTTTCTACGTTCGTTCATCATTTCAATATCATTCATATATCTTTCAAAAGTTATTCATATAGCATACACTTACCATTTAAGGTAAGTGTATTAACAAACACATAGGAGTATGCACACATCGCCGAAAAACATGACAGAGAAAAGGGGCTAGACACTCACTTGTATCTTGCTTCTTTTAGAATTGATGGTAACACCTATCTTCAAAGCATGGCTAACTGTGTAACAAGGCACATAAGTTTAACTACTACTCTCGTGCCCTTACACATCTATCCTAGCCTCGGTATTTCTTTCTAGGATTCTATCATTTTTAAACATTACCTTTAGTTATTATTAATTACTTATACTTGTCTTACATGCCGCGTAAGTTCTTGGCGCACAAGTCATTTCCACGTATACGTCTGCATATAAGTTATTACATATAAGTTACTTCTCAACGTATAAGCTAGGCTAGCGTATAAGTCATGGTGGCGTATACGTCATGTTAGCGCATAAGTCTTGGGATGTATATGTTATACGTCTGCATAAGTTATGCGCCCGCATAACTTATGCGACCCGTATAACTTAACTCCCATATTTATACACTTCATACATATACGTGGCCACACATATGTACTTCCATAACTTATACGTGATGCATACATATGCGTGGTTCATACATATGCACTCCTCATATATATATATGTCCTTACTACATATGGGCTTCTAATCATATACTATCACACATACATATATGTACATGTACACATATTAGCTGGTATACATATGCGCCCAAACATATGTGCCCGTATAACATATACGACACATATGTTTAGATATGATTATCCTTAACGCGTTTTTTTGGGGTTTTCTTCGATTCCGGCGCCGTTAGCCACCGTTAACCACCATGGTTGGCCGAATTTTTATCATTTATAACACAGGTAGCTTCGGGTGGTCCAGATTCAACCTAAGGCGACCCTTAAGCTCGTTTTTGATTGATTAAACACCCGATTAAAGCTAGATATGAATTTCAACGGTTCATTCGGCATTCCAGGGTTACGGTGTTGGGTTCTAAAATGTTGGGTCAGGTGAGATAAATGATTTCTACCAAGTTTCCTACAAAACCGACTTCGTTCACACGTCCTTTTCACAAACCAACCACTACTCGTTTTCCCGAAACGAACCAGCGAACCCGTTTACTATCAATTTCATTACTTTACCAATAATCATGGCCTGTTCTATCATCCTACCAATTTTCATGCAAATCCGTACACGAAAAGTAAACCTTTTTAACGAAAACTTACCTTTGAGGTTTATGATCGAAATCACTCGAATAGACCAAAACCATATCAAACGAACTTGGAATTGAGTGATTCAAGGGGCCACGGAACCGTCTCGCCCCTATTTACAAACCCATCAGCTCGCCTTCACCGGAAAACACCACTATAGTTGCCGGAAAAGCTGGATAGTGGCCAGAAAATTCCATTTTTAGATGTTACGATTTTGCTAATAAAAAGCGGACTTCCAAACCTTTGATCAAAGATCTGATTGGTGGAAATCTTCACTAATATGCCATGAACACTCAGTTAATAGTTGAGACTGATTCGACGGTTAGATCTCCGGGAATCGTCGTGTCTTTATGGGATATTTTCTCAAAAACGGGAATATGGTAAAGAATGTGTTTGGAGGCTAGGATGGGTATGAATGAGATGGTGGCTACATTTATTTGAAGATGGTAGGGTTTCATGTTTATCTTTTCATCTAATGACACGTATGCCCCTCCTACTTTAGATAATTACATTTATCTTCCATAATTTAATTAAATCCAATTCCTTTTAAATACCGACGAAACTTGGGATGTTACACATTTGCCGTGTCAGCCGTGTTCTCAAGACTTTCAATTTGCAAGTTGCTATTAAAGATGCTATTTTCTTACACTTGTTTCCATTTTCACTTACGGGACAGGCCGCCACTTGGCTCGATTTGCAACCGGTAGAGGCATTTACCACTTGAGGGGCACTTCGTTCAGCATTTGTTAAGAAATAGTTTCCACCTGCCAAAGCATCTCGCCTTCGTGATCAAATCACCGCTTTCACATGGAGACAGATGGACTTTATTCTCAGGCAAGGTAACGTTTCCAGAATTTGCTATCTCATTGTTCGCCAAATGGTCTCACCTCTTTAGCCCTTGTTGAGAAGTTTTACAAAGGGTTAAATTATGAAACTCAAGCTCGTTTCGACACTGCCGCGGGGGGGGGGGGGGTAGTTTGATGGATAGGAAAATGTAACCGCATGCAATGATTTGATTAAAATTTTTGCCCAATCGGAGTATGCAAAAAAGCCGGGTGTAACAACTCGGGTTTTTCAATTAAATATTAAATACGAATACCCAATTCGTTTTTGTTTTCGGGTAATTTTAACCAACAAAACATTTCATTTATCAAGTTAATAATATTTTATTACTTTTATTTATTAAATTTAATTAATTATCAAAAAGAACTTTGAGTTATATTCAATTTATACCCTAAACATAAGTTTTAACCATTTTGGTATCCACGATACCAAAAACACAAGGACTAAATTGCAAAATCTGATTTAAATGATATAATATATTAACCCATCCCAAATTCTTTCAACCCGTATCCATATCCCTGTATACCCGTTTGTTTCTTGTACCTTAATCCTCAGATTTATAATTAGAATTGATCACACGAGATTGTTTATTATGCCTAATGCAACTCCACCGACGTGTTTAATATGGAAAACAAGGTTTATTTGATTCGTATTGATTTATTAAAAAATCCGTCAATCTCAAAATTGGTATTATACGATTACAGATCATAATAACGTAACTAAACTCCGGTATACTTTTCTCTTCACGTCGCGAATCAAAACCCCACAATTAATTGTGTTATACGAGCCTGCATATATTGTTTTTGTATACATTCTTGGTCGTCGGGTTCTATTCTTCAATCACCATCAGATCGCGATTATATAAGGTAATTGTATAGTGTGTTCAGATCGCGATAATGTTTGTAGCAATAGCCCTAATGTTAATTGATCAATCATTAAGCTGATTAACGAATTTGATTTTCTAGGGTTTATGATCAGTTTTGGGGTTTTAACAATATTATATTTAAGGTTTCGTTTTCATGCTTTATCAAACTAACACCCCAAGCGCAGCTGGTGGGTGTGTGTGTTCTAAGGTTCAAGTCAACTGGGGGCGTGGGTTACAGCATCCCCCAGCCTAGCTTTTTATTCTGTTATTCCTTTTTAAATATTGTTTAATGATTTTAAATGGTTTATAATGGTCTGTGAAACTATTATAATTAATATAAAATATAAAATAAAACAACAATTTATTAAACCGACAACTTTGAGTTTTTGTTTCTTGTCAATTATCTCGTTTCAAGCTTTCGAGTATATACACACACACATGGATATATATATATATATATATATATATGTTTTACTTTTTAAAAAAATGTATAATAAACGTAATAAAGGGATTAAATATATTTTCATCGCTAATTTGTCGTTAAAATATTTAAAATATAAACTATTTATTTATATTCTAAACTTATTACATATTAGTAATTATTTTAAATGATTAGTTGTATAATTACAATATATTTAAATAATATTATCATATATATTATAATTAGTTAAACTTTTATTACATATATTATATATATACAAAGCATAATTACATCTAATTAGTTACGCATTATTATCATTAAAATTATTTGTTTATATATTTATATTCGCATTATCATAATGATATCTTAAATTATATCTAAACTAATTATTTATAAGTTCGGTTACATGTTTCTTATATCAAGTTTAACTAATGGGTTTTTAGTAATTATAACGTTAGAAATCAATCGTTCAATCAATAACATGTTGAGAAAGATTCTAAATATAGCCCAAGTTCTAATCACAATCGTAACTCGAATCACATCAAAACCTTAAATTCATTTTACGTGCTATATCATTTACGAATAACTCATAATATTATCGTTATCAACTAGGAATCCTTGTCGGTAAATCCTGAAGGGGTTTAACTGCTCGTATTCTCACATCCTCATTTATGTATTGTTCTTCTAATCAGGTGAGTAATCACTCCCCTATTTTACCATTTTCAAATACTTTTGGGGACTTGTGCGTACCGACTATTAACTTATACATTTTATTATATTCTCAAATGCAAATTGTTAATATCTGTGTTGTATACCAATTGAATGACTACTTGCAATTTGTTATTTGTTTATATGTTTATTTATCGCATTCGGAGAGGTCCATCATTCATCATTATTATCACATTACGTCGTAGTGGTCGTTATCCGATCGCATGACAATGGTTTTACCGACAACTCAATTATGTTAACCAACGCTCGATTCGCATGACAACGGTTTAGCCCGCTCATCATTACTTGTTTACAATGTTACATGCTATGGTTTGATTGTATATACTCACTAATAACAATTTTGCGGTTTTCTTTTATAAATTATTATATTAAAACTTCTGATATACTCACTCAACATGTGTTGCTGACAAAAATATATATTTTCTACGCATTTTCAGGTTATTAGGTTGGTTGTTTAGAAAGATGAAGATCATGTAGAGATGCCTTTTAGGTTACAAACTTATTCAATAATTATTTTATCACGTTGTAATTTCTTTATTCTTGTTGTACTTAACTGTAAATTGATTATTCAAATAAATTAAATAGATATTGTCATATTTTAATTTGCATGATAGTAACTTGTGAGATGTGAACAATCAGTTCGCGCCCCGACATTTCCTCTTTAGGTTGGGGTGTGACACCGCGTATAGGGAAAATCACTCTTGTCACCTGTACACCCTCATCTGCTTGAGGTGTGCACCAGATTAATCTGGACACTGGTGTGGCTACTGTTTTGGAAAATTTGACTCGAGAGATGAAGGAGCTCAAAGCCAAGGTTGATAAATGTGAGTTATGCAGGGGAGGTCATGGTACTTTGGAGGTCATGGTAATTAACTAAGAGGTAGATTATGTTGCTGATCAAAACATGCTCCAAAATGCTTATAACTGTAACAACAATTCAATTTGGAACAACTACAAGATTCTGAATAAAGGCAATTCAAATCGGCGACTTTCCGGTGCACTTCCAGGGTTACAAGCTTCTTATAACTGGGGGCAAGGTCAATATAATAATGGGGGTTCTAATGTTCAAAGTTCAAGTAATGGGAAGGATTTTAGTGGTGAAATGGGAAAATTGGAAGAGACGATGCAGCAGATTCTTGCTAGAGATCAAGCCAACCAAAATACTTTTGCCGAACATGATTTACTTTTGAAGAATCACCAGTCATAACTACTTGACATTCAGAGGTCCGTTGGTGATATTGCTCGACGCTTAGATGGGAGACCCCCGGGACAGTTTTCAGGTTCTGCTTAGACGAATCCGATCGCTCATTTTTAAGCAATTACTACTCATAGCGGAAGGGTTTTGGGTCCCGAGGCAATCAGAGATAAGGTTGAAGTTGAAGATGAAGAGGTGGTGGATGAAGAAATAGAGATGGAGATTCAAGGGAAGGTACAAGATACCATATCAGTTTTTGAACCACAAGTAGAGAGAAGCATCAACAAGAAGGCGGTTGAGGTCTGCCCATCACATGTCATTGATCACTCTCATGTCCCATACCCTACTCGCCTTAAGCATCAAAAGTATACGAGGGAGTACGGGCATTTTCTTGAAATGGCCAGACGGTTGAAAATAAATCTCCCGTTCATTGAAGCCTCCAAAATATGCCGAAGTATGTGAAGTTCTTGAAAGACTTGTTGAAAAGAAAAGATCGTTTGGGGGATGTTTCATCTATTCCTCTTAACCGGGTTTGTTCGGCGGTTGTGTTGAATCGAGTATCGGAAAAGTTATCGGATACGGGTATGTTTACTATTCCTTGTTTGTTTGGTAGTGACATGATGAGTCAAGCTTTGACGGATTTGGGTGCAGGTATTAATCTCATTCCATATTCTTTGTAATAAAAGTTTGAGTTAGGCGAGCTTACACTGACTCACATGCCTTTGTCATTGTCGGACCGCTGGGTTAAGTACCCACGAGGTCTTATTGAAAATTTGCTAGTAGAGGTTGACAAGTTCGTTCTAGCTAGTGGAATTATGGTGCTTGATATGGAGGCCGAAGAGAGGGTCTCCATTATTCTTAGTCGTCCGTTTTTACGTACCGCGAAGGCGCTTGTTGATGTGTATGACGGAAGGTTGGGATGGTGATGAGAATGTTACATATGATGTTTCTAGGTCGATGAAACATCCGGGTGATCGATGATTTTAGTGATCCATGCCATTCTATTTATTTTCTTAACTCTTTTAATCAAGGTTTTGGCACATGTCTTGACTATATTTGTGGAGCCGATCTTGTTGGAGTTGGTATTAATGAATAGTTGGAGAAAGAAGTCTTGGGATTATGGAGGTTAGTGAAATTATTTTTGAGAAAGATGCATAGGCACCCGCTCCGTTGGAATTGAAAGTTCTTCCGTCACATTTGGAGTATGCTTATCTTGAAGAGGGTTCGAATTTTCCCGTTATTGTGTCTTCCAAGTTGACGGAGGAAGAAATGATGAAGTTGTTAGAGGTAATGAAATTACATGAAGATTTTGGATATTCAAGGTATTAGTCTCGTTTATTGTACCCACCGAATTTTGATGGAAGATGAATATAAAACGGTGGTTCAACCCCAAAGGCGTCTTAACTCGAACATGCAAGAATTTGTTAAGAAAGAGGTTTTAAAGTTTATGGATGCCGAAATGATTTATCTGATTTCGGTTTCTCCATGGGTGAGCCCGACCCAAGTTGTCCTGAAAAAAGGGGTATGACAGTTGTTAT
Source organism: Bidens hawaiensis (assembly GCF_021521415.1). Taxonomy (NCBI): domain Eukaryota; kingdom Viridiplantae; phylum Streptophyta; class Magnoliopsida; order Asterales; family Asteraceae; genus Bidens; species Bidens hawaiensis. The sequence goes on along the minus strand of NW_027499014.1, from coordinate 495 downwards.
GAATGAAAAAAATGAACTTATCCCTTCACGTACGGTTACCGGCTGGCGTGTGTGCATTGATTATCGAAGGTTGAATGATGCCACCCAAAAGTACCATTTTCCGTTGCCATTTATTGATCAAATATTGGAGCGTCTTGCAGGTCAGCAATTTTATTGTTTTCTTGATGGTTTTTCAGGTTATTTTCATATTCCTATTGCATAGGGAGATCAAGAGAAGATGACTTTTACATGTCCTTATGGCACATTTGTACCGTCGCATGCCGTTTGGGTTATGTAACGCTCCGGCCACTTTTTAGCGATGTATGGTGGCCATTTTAGAAGATATGATAGAGACATCCATGGAGGTTTTTATGGATGTTTTTTGATTTACGGTAATTCTTTTTATTAGTGTTTGGGGAATCTTGAAAGGATGCTAAAGAGATGTATTGAAACAAAGTTGATGTTGAATAGGGAGAAGAGCCATTTTATGGTGACGAAAGGGATCGTGTTGGGTCA
>NW_027499013.1:0-106924 GCF_021521415.1 Bidens hawaiensis | reverse complement strand
ATAGAAGAAGAGACACACGGGTATGAAGAATTGGATCCTCAGATTTTATTAAATGCTATCATGGGAGTTTCATCTTACTCAACCATGAAAGTAACTGGATCCATTGGTACTAAACAGTTGCACATTCTGATGTTTTTGGATCTACACACAACTTCATTGATGAAAAGTTGGCTCTTAAGATGAACTGCCCTGCTAAAGCAATGCCTGATCTCAGTATTACTATAGCAGATGGGAATAAGATGAGCTGTAATAAGATTTGTGAAAATTTACAATGGATGATGCAGGGAAATTGGTTCACTGCAGAGGTTTTGTTGATTCCCTCAAGTAACTATGATATGGTACTGGGAATTCAGTGGTTACAAGGCTTAGGTGATATCACTTGGATCTTTAAAGAGCTCACAATGAGATTCAAAATTGGTAAAATATTTGTAGAACTTAAAGGGTCTAAAAGTAAAGGGTTAAGTTTGTGTTCCGGTGAAAAGTTAGATGGGTTAATCAGTAACTCTTCCCTCATAGCTCAAATGTTCAGTTTACAGTTGGTAACCAATGAGGAAATACCTACTTTTCCATCAGTACATGAGCAGAATATTAATCCAAACCTTGATGCCTTATTGAAGAAATATGATAGTGTCTTTGCTGCCCCACTTCTTTGCCTCCTCCAAGAAGCTGTGACCACAGAATTGTTCTCAAAGATGATTCCAAGGTAATTTCTCAGAAACCATACATGTATCCAGCTGCCAAAAAAGACATTATTGAAACCATGACACAAGAGTTATTAGGTTTGGGCATAAAGAGAGAGCACTAGTTCGTTTGCAACACCATTTGTTTTAGTAAAAAGAAAGATGGCTCTTGGCTGTAAGTCCCGAATCTGGATCACTACAATTATGATATCAATATAAAAAGTATAGGTGCGGAATACCGATACTTGGTGATCCAAGAACATGAATAAACACAAGTAAGTAATACGAGATTGCTTCAAAACACACGTATATTAAGATACGTCAGGTACTTTAGCACTCACAATACACTATACTGAATAATGAGTGAATGAACAACCTATACCCTATACATTGGAGACCTATATATAGGAGAACCAGATTACAAAGCCCAAACACACCAAAAGCCCGCTGAGAACCCAAAGGTGTTCTCGGCTTACATGTTAGCCCAAGCCCATACACAAGCTAAACCCAAAACAACTTAGACTAAGTACAAACCATATAAACTAGGCCCAACAATCTCCCCCTTGGTTTGTAGTTTTGTCTTTTAATCATGCTCCATGTAGTCAATGTCAGCATCCTTCAATGCACCCGCCCAAAACTTGCATATGATAATAGAAGCAACCATACCAGTTAATTCTTTAGCAGCCGTTTCAAAAATCCGATCAGCAATTATCTGGATTTCACTTAGAGTCTAGATGTCCCTTTCTCCAAACTGTAGTAGGCCTCTTGGATCAACAAATCTGTACTGACCCTTTCCTTTCGCCAGCTTGATGACAACTGTAGCAGTGACACTATCATACATCCAAAATCTCATGTTGTCTAACGTGCCATCTGGAATCGCGTCTGGCAAAGGTATATGAGTGGCCTTGTCCGTGGCAGGTCACATAACATTTACCATTGTTTTCCCGGTCTTTGAATCTTGGACTCCCTTTGCCTTCTTCAGAAAAGATTCAGCAGTCTTCATATTTGGGAGGCCTCTGTCGACTTCCCTTCTCAGAAAGTTCTAGAAGTCTATACCATGTTTATCATTCGTCGGGTTGGTGAAAGGAGAGTTAATCAGGTCACTAAGATCCACTTTGGTCCAGGAGCCAAAGTCTTTCATTTTCTTGTAATACTCAGTTGTTCCTGACTTCCTCTTTACCTACCACATATTCTTGTTTGCATCAAAACCCCATAATAGAACTCCTGATCGGTCAACATATTTGTCCGAGAACCCCTTTTAAAAAGTAATGACAAACCTGTCTGGATCTGATGATTCAACGTTCTGATTTGAGTTCTTCATCACCAGCAGTTTCTTCTTCCCCTTTTCAAGTATTTTTTGCTGAATTTTATCTGATTTCTCTTTGGTGATGGAGGGGGCATCCATGTACTGTTTCAGTGATTCCGACTCATCAATGTTGTCAACAGGGCGAGTAGTAGAACTGCCGCCTTGACTAACGTTGGGCATTTTAGAGACCTCATCATCATTGCCTTTAAACTCGTCTCCAAACTTTTGAAACAGCTTTTGTTGAAGGTCAAGATACAATGCTGTTAATTCTCCCATGTTGGACTGTAGTTCTTTGATCTTGGCATCTTTGTCAGAGTTACCTGCTTCCAACTCTTGAATACGAACGCCTTTAACTACTGAATCTTGCTCGAGTTCAAAGACTCGACGTTGTAATGAATAAATGTCAACAGTAGCATCTTCAAGAATAACACCTTCACCTTTGTTATGAAGGTAAGATTCTTGCATAGCCAGAATTTGGGCAACTTGTCTGACGTACCTGAACTTGACTGACCCTGAGCATATGGACCAGATGAACCGGAGGGAATATCTGTAGTTTCGGTGTGTGGAATATATGTCTCTAAATCGAATTCACTAACAAAATCACTAGTCAACAGATCATGAAATGAAGGCTCAGCAGTAGATGTATCATGTTCAGCTTGTATTTCAGGAGCATGTGGCTCAGGTTAAGCAGTTTGTTGTTGTGGGCTAATTGTTGCATCTATGGTTGGTGTAGTGGTTATATCAGGTTCACTTATCAGCACGCCAGGCCTCGGATCTTCCTTTCTTCATTTACCTGGACCGAGGTATGCGGCTGGATCCTTAGCTATATTTTCCTCACTGATTTCAGCAACTGTCTGAGGAGGCTTCAGAGCAATTGACTGTAACAAAGCTGCTACAGCTTCCAAAGCATTTAAGTTCTCAGCACTTGCAGAGGTATCTGACTGACTGACGGTGTTCAACTTCATCTTCTTCATCATCAGAAATTTCAAATGACGCAACATGTGGCTGAGTTGGAGCCACATGTTCATCAGCAACCTGGGCTCAGCTTCTGTTTCCACAAATTGTCTGAATTTAACCGGAGCATGGAGACCCGGGTACACAATCTTGGATCCTTTTCTGTTTTGCTTCATCAATCATTGACTTCATATCCAAGGTGTCAACGGACTTGAAAAGATCGGTGTAGTGAGAATCAAAGATCATTTGCAGGAATCCTGGATACATAAGGAACATCTCCTTCTTCTTCCCTTTTATATTGCTCATCATTTCATTGAAAACGAACTTGGAATAATTGTAATTCCAATCCATGATCAGAGCAGTGACAGCGGACATCTGAACATGACTAATCTCATCAGAGCCCCCTTTCCTACCGGACACGCAGGTGAAGAACGTGTGAATCAAGAATCTCCAGTATTGATGAAATAGCTTCTTGATTGCCGGAGGATAGATACGCTCGTAACCCATTTTGGTGAGGACCTCAGTAACATCAGCAGTGGGGTACTCAGTCGGGTAATCAGGTTGATCACCAAACATCAACACCTCTCTCACGATGGTCTCAGTGATGCTAACTGGCTTCTTTTGAACTTTGGAGTCTATGGAAATAACTCCATCTTGTCCTCGCGGATTGATTGAAGCGTTGTTCCAAAAATCTGTGATCATCTTCTTGCATATGACGAGATTCTCTCGTAGTGCGTGAGAGATAATGCACGTGTTAAGACCGACAATCATAGACTGGAATTCCTTGTGAGTAAGAGGTGGATCATATAAGTATCCAGCTATGTTGTGCGTATCAACAACCTTTAACGAATTCTGATCGGCCATTTCTGCACCAAACGTATCAAGTAAGATAAATATATAGATTAATTCGATAGTATTAAAAATGGTTCATGACAAATAAGAGATTTGGTCCGTAAGATGAACCAGGCCCATATGGAGCCCATTTGACAGCCTAAAAGTCACATTAGTTGGCCCAAATGATAACCAAATAGCATAAAGGCCCAACAGTAAGAGTTAAGCCCAAACGGAGAGTATGAAGCCCAGCTGGTTAGATTTCGGTCAACTGAAAGAGTTCTCTGTCAATGAAAGTCAAAGAAAACAACCGAGAACTGGAGTTCTCGGTCACTTAGCCGAGAACGGGAGTTCTCTGTCAATACAAGGTGTTCTCGGTCAACGAAAATCGACCGAGAACCCCTTGACAGCTGGGGACAGAGAACCCCTTGGGTTTCTTCTTGGGAAACATGCAATTCATCTTCATCCAACCGAGATGTCATCCAAAACTTCCATTAAACCTGCAATTGGTCTAAAACAAACAACCGAAAACACTTAATTAAACCCTAAGATGTCCATTCATAACCCCTAATTTCTTATTAATTCCTTTTAACTCATCAATTCATCCATGAAATCAGTTTATGGCAACCTCAAGTAAGCCGCTGTCAACACCTAGATCTCACATGGCATAGTTCATTACCTGTTAATCAAACAATGGAACACTAATAGAGGATTAGTGAGGATGGTTAAGTTTTTGGCTAAGGAACTTGAGAGATAAGCAGATTTTGAACTATAAGAATAATGAAACATTTGATCCAATGATATTTAAACAAAGAATAAAGATGGGCCAAGAACACAAAGTGGGCTCAAACCGGTGAGTGGCCCAAGCCAAGCATGTTCAGACAAGTAGATGGCAAGAAAAACCTTCAAAACCCAAATTAAAAAGAATTTATACAAGCGTTTCGAGGAGAGTAGTTTCGAGAAAAAAATAAATAAAGTAGATAAAGCAAGACAAGATGAAATTAAAACAAAGCAAGAAGAATTAATCCACATTAATATAAACATGAACTCCCTTGATTTGTAAAGTTGGGATCAAATTTCAGTTTTAGTAAAAACGCCGTCCTTTTATGAGAAGATCCAAACATGGAATCATATCGTTTAAGAGGTTGTCACTAGGATTCATGTTCAGCGTTATTATGACAAAAGAGACAGGTTGATAGCAGGTATAACGTAATTAGCATGATTTTCATTGCATTATTAGGTTCAGTTTGGCATAAAGCTTAGATGGACATCACTCATGGACCTGTGATGCCTCCTATATCTTCTCAAAGCGTATTTGGCTTTCCCCATATCACCTCAATTTGACTTCAACCCCGTAGTACTTGATAAAAACAATATTTTATATATAAAGGGAAATTTTAAGCTTTAAGGTTGAACGTTGGACTTAATGCCAGTAAACTGACAAGCCTTTCATTCGAGACATGACAGGACTTACTTGTGTGCCCCCATCTCTGTTTGACCCTTTAAACTTTTTTTTAAAAAAAAAAATTTAATATAATAAAGTAAATTCAATCAACTCTTTTGTAGATTTTTTTTAACAATAATAAAATCTTGACAATACAATATTTTTGGTGATCAAGACACTAATTAAAATACTTGTACTAAAATATCAAGATAGCTTCAAGCGCTCAATTATTCTTGCCCGCGCCGTGTTTTCCAGTTCCATCTTCTCATCAGCAAACAATCTTTCATACTCCATCATATCATGCACGAACTCAACCTTTGTCAGGTTGATTTCGCTCAGCAACATCTTCACGACATACTTTGTTCTAAGATCGTTTAGCTCCGCCTTTTGTTTCCCTGAAACTCTTCCACGAGCGTCCACCTCCTCTGAAAGCCCACAATCAGCAAACCATTCCTTCGTGACACAACCCTTAAAAGTCTCCATGTGTCTCATCATAAACACTCCACAATCTACATGGTTTTGAAGTTAATTTGTTTCTTGACAGCATCACCGGACCCTACACCTCCAAAAGTAGTATTGTATGCTATTCGTGGGCTTCTTCGAACTAACAAACCCACACATATTGTGTTAATAACAAACAAACAAAAAGATTAACCAAAATGCAATTAATGAGTCACTAAACTACAAAAAAAAACTACAAAAACAGTAAACACACACCCTTCTACAATAAGCAACAAAAACAATTATCACACCCAACACAAAAACAACCTATCCCGCGTACCGTTAAAGCAACATTATTCACAACCCGTTAAACATACCGTTCCCACAACACTTAAAACACACAAACTTCATCATCTTAAAAATAAGCTTCACACACAACAACTTGAATACAACCACCATTCTAATAACACAACCATTAAACACACACCCTTCTAAAGTAAACAACAAAACAAATATAACGACCCCACACAAAAACAACCTAGCCCTCGTACCGTTAAAGCAACCTTATTCATAAACTGTTAAAAAACACCGTTACAACGTTACCCCGTCACTTAAAACAACCCTTAAAACACACAAACTTCATCAGCCTAAATACAAGCTCCACAAACACAATAACTAGACTACAAACAACCATCTCATAACACAACCACACTTTAACACTTTTATCAACCTTCCATTCACTCTTAAAAACACACATTCACACTAACCAAACTAACGAACTTTAGATACAACACACACCCTAAATAACACTTTGTCGGTTACTGGTAACACCAAAACCTTTTCATTCTTATTGAATCCAAAAACTGCAAAACTAATAACACCCTATAAAACAACAAGATAGTAGTATGCAAATAATCAAATTGTCAACAACAATAACACACAATCGGCTAAACGATGTTACCGGAAAAACGATGAACCACTAAAACCCTAGATTTTGGGGGTTTCAATACCAACCAATTAAATAGAAAAACACATCTTGAACCTTGTTGATTATCGAACGCGCTTTCAAAGCAGATTTCTTCTTCTCCATTATTAGTTGACTGCACATTCAATTACAAAAAAACCAATACATTCGGAACTTCAAAAGACCACTGATGTTATCAGAAACACACTGTAACAATGACGAGGTATTCAGAATAGAAAAAAACCCACCTTCCTCTGCTTCGATTTCGTGTTTTACGGTCGCTAATAATTGAGATGGTTTTTGAGGTTTGAGAATATTTGACGTGTGTTTTCAATTTATGAAGGGAAGGACCAGATATATTGGTGTTTTAATTGGGTTGAATAATATAAAAGATTTTATGTTGTTGAACATACTTTGGAAGTTCCAGAGAAAATGGCATAAAAATAGGAGCTTCCATGGTTATTACGTTCGCAAACTACATTTTACAAATTATTGTATGACAAATATACCCTTTAACACATCAATTTTAGCCTATAAAATAAAACACTCCTCCATTTAAACCAACATTCAATCTTATCCATTGATTACCAGGATCCTACCACTCAGATTCCTTCCTACACTTTTTAGACACACTCCTCTTTTTACAATAACCCCTCCCTATGTATGTATATGCAAAACTAATTAAAACTCACCAACTTAATTGTTGACAAATATATTATTTTCAACGTGCTACAGGTTGAATCGATGGCGTGCTAAGGATGAAGATCATTAGTATACCTTAGGTAATTTGAATAAAGAACTTATTTATTGTTTTGATGAAGTATTTTCATATTATTTTTATTTAGGAATAATTGTGTACTTGTTACGTTACGAAATGAAATAAATATAATTATTGTCTCTTTAATAGTGTTACGAGTTATGAGTGATATGTCCGTTACACCGGGCGTATTCCGCTTAAAGTCGGGGTGTTACACCTACACCCAAGCCTGTTCACACGGATGAAGTTGATGATGTGGGAAATGAAATTGAAGCAAATGAACTATTTCATGTGAAGATGGTTCGACAGTCTGCTTTTAAGGCTATTCTGGAGCCTACTAGGAGGAGTGTCCACAAGTATAAAGGTAGGGAGCCCGGAGTAAAATTTGGTCAGTTTGCCAAAACGGAGACTGATAGTGATGAGACAGAGATGGAAAAGGAAGGTGAAGATAGTGGTGATGACCATGATGATGATGATGGTCAGGATGAAGGAGGTGATGAAGAAGAGGAACACGATGAGCCTGTTGATGAACCGGTTGCTGAGACTGAGATAGAGCCGAAGTTGATGTTGTTATAACACATGTCAAAAAAGAAACATGACAAGGGTAAGAGGAAAGCTTGTGAATACTCTAATAAGTCTGCTACTACTGATGAAGAGGAAGAAGAAGACGAGCCGGAGCGTCGGCTTGAATAAGGCCAAAGATTCCAAGAAGTCTTCGCCTTCCAAGGTACCTTCTATTAAGGTACGATTTCCTTCTATTTCAGCTATGATTAGTGAATTCGTAGCACCCAAAACATTAGCAACACAAACCACCACCATACCTGACCCACACATAGGATCGCCCACCACTTTGGCCAAAACCTTAGAAGTCCTTCAAGTCAAACGGATAAAGTTTACCAAAGACCAAGCCTCAACCTCACCAAAAACCCAATCCGAAACCAAAGTCAAATCGCCAACCAAATCTCAAACAAAACCCAAACCTATGATTATCCTGAAAACCAAACCCAAACCCAAACCAAAGAAACCACCCTTAGAGACGAACCCATCACATCTCCCGAAACCTCACCAACCCGACTAGATGAGCCCATGCCATATATGTTTGAAAATATTCCTTTAACCACCCAAGCCCAAACCTTAGCCTCACATAGGACCACCGTATCCGTTACCTCACCAACATACCAATTCACTTCACCAATTAGAAGCACAATATTTTGGTCTTCTACATTCACACCATCCATCCAATCCCAAACCACTACATCCACCACAGAACCCACAACCAAACCTACCAACCTACCCTTAGCCTTAACCAAATCATTCCCAACCTTATCTCTAACCCTACCTATACCAACCACACTACGCTCAACCATATCAACCACACCTCCCTCAACCCAAAAGAGCCCAATCATAGCTGACACACCCATTTCAAGTGGCAAATCGAAGAAGTCTCCAGTGTTCCGATATCTTGTACTCGATAGGATTAAGGCATTGGAGGAGGAAAATGAAAACCATGCCAAGCGTGAGCTTATGTTGATCAAATTCATCAAAGATCAACAAGCTATCAATCAAGAAGTTACTCGACAAAACGACGCTATGGCTGATAAATTGGCTACTCTGCAAGAGCAACGTGATTTGGATCAAGTCCAAATTACAAGTCAAAAAGAGTATATTGATATGTTGCACAATAGAATCAACAATCAGCAAGAGTTGATCAATCGTAACTCGTTTAGAAATTTTGATCAACATAATGGGCTTGAAAGGATCAAATCAAGAGTATCCAAGCTGGAAACTGATCTTCCCTCCTCTAAATTTGCAAGAAACTTTAGGATGGAACTTGACTCCACACTTGATAAAGTTTGGATTGACTTTGAGCGACTGGGCTCAAGAGTTGGTTTGTTGGAAGGTAGAAACAACAGGGATGTGGATAGGTTGATGGGTGAGATTGTGAAGCTGTGTGACACGATTGAGCAGCTAGATGGCGAAATGGAGGATCAGCGCGACTCTCAATCTCGCATAAATGATCGTTGGTGAACCGTGACCTTGCAGTTATGGAGGTAATGCGGTTAACAAATGAAGATGTGGAGAACTTGAGAATGCATCTCATGGAGACCTTTCGTGGGTTTCTACTTGTAAATGAGCCAAGGATTGAGTAGAGTAACATACGACAAACTGCTCTTGCTAATATGGTCACTGATGCCGAATGGGTCAGAGCTCAAGGAAACTTATACTTGTCACACCCTCAAAATCTACTAACGGAGTTTTACCGTCAAAGGGTGTGAACTAACAGGATCGGATTCATTAGTTATAATCAAACCATAAAACAAAGTTTCAAAACCATGAAAACGTTTACGAGTATTTAAATGCGGAAGCGTAAAAACCATAAAAAAAATGTTGCGTCACGCAGGTGGACTTAAACCCAATGATAACAGTTTTAAAATAGTTTGCATAACAAAAGCGTTTTCAAGCAATACATGATCCTATACCGCGCACCCGCCTCGGCTACCTGAGAATAACATACTAAAAGTGTCAACACGGGGTTGGTGAGTTCACAAGCTTATATCAATAAAGCGTTACGTTTGCGTTCAGCATTTTGCGTTTAGCGTTCAGCGTTTTGCGTTTAGCGTTCAGCGTTTTGCGTTACCAGATAGTGTTATGTCAATTATATATCTATAGGTAGCTAGCCTATAAAACAAGTATTACTAAGTGTTCGACACCGAAGCTGACTGTTTATCATTTGCCTTGCCACCAGGTCTATCCCGACCATGGTATGTGTTTAGCCAAGATTACACCCACTCGACCTCCAGTCGAGTTTAGCGTTGGGTGGGGTTTGTCAAACCAGTAGTACTACTCAACAATGACTCGCTATTATCCAATATTAAACGGTTCGATGTGAATGAAGGACTTTAGTTATTGCGTTTGCCACTTAGTCTTTACAAGTGATATATAATTTATATTAAAAAAATCTTAAATGCGTTTTCGGAGTATGTTTCTCCCCAAGTGAAAAGCGTTTGAAAATAGTTTAGAGGGGTAAGTGAACTCACTGTTTGCGAAGAATTCCCAAAATAAATCACCAAAGGATGCGCGTCACAGAAAAACTCTCTAGCGTTCTAAAACAACAAAGAGATTTTTCTAAGTGTCGGAACTATTATCGAGTCTCTAGACTCGGCACATAATACCAATGCACACAATGTGTTTCGTGTTTCGTTTGTGAATAGCGTGTGACTTTAACAAGTACATTCGTGATATATTACATGTGTGAGCAATTATTTACGTGTCATGTATTAATAATGTACATCACTAGCAATTACTCCCCGTAAGGGCAATTTGGTCACACATAACAATTAACTAGCAATTATTCTCCGCAAGGGCAATTTGGTCAAAACACGACAACTATTTAGCAAGTATTCCCCACAGGGGCAATTTAATCAAAACATAACAATTATATAGCAAGTATTCCCCACAGGGGCAATTTGGTCAAAACATAACAATTATATAGCAAGTATTCCCCACAGGGGCAATTTGGTCAAAACATAACAATTAACTAGCAATTATCATGTTTCATGCATTTTCACAAAATTCAGCAGCTAGTTTCACCGAGACAGAAATTCTACTTGAAAGATTGTACTATTCCACCGATCATAGCATCTCAATTAATTTACCAAAAATCATCACAAAAGAATATATGTGTTAGGTTTCCAGAACATATTTTGTTGTATTTTTATTCCATATATATTTCTCACAATGATCAATTTACCACAGCATACTCATAACAGTCAAATTTATGCGCAACAGAAATTTATTTGCAATTCCCGTTAAATGAAAAATCCAACAAATGCAAGACCACTTGGGTTAGGTTCCTAACTCAAAAAGTCAACTTCCAGAAGTGGAACCAACCCAATTGGTCTCGTAGTTCATGAGATATAACATTTACAAAACAACCTAACAGCAGGTCTAACAACTCAGCTTTGCACAATGTTTTTGTAAAATCATAAAGGTTAACTTTTACACGTCCAAAAATTGCAAATTTAGATTCTTTAGAAACTAGAATCATCCTAGTTTACTGTAGTATCAATAATCTCAACCAATTTTCACATTTACACCCCGTTACAGTCAATTGAACATCAGCAACACAATCTGTCCAGAAACTGTTTGCATCCAAACTCAATATATTAACTATCTATGGGCCATAATCCGTTCATATAACATTCTAGACACCATAACCATCATCCATGCATATCAATTACACCATACATACATGGTTAGGGTTTTATTTGATCTCAAAATCAAAGACACAACAATTAACATGTAATAATATCAATTCTAATTATCAAATCATCATCAATACATCATCAAATCAAACAAAGATCATATGAACACAATATATGAAATTTCCAGATTTTAGGGTTTATAATTATACCTTCAAAAGCACAAAAATAAGCAAGAGGAAGGTAGAAGATGACTAGAATCGGGTATAGGAGGCTTCAATTGTGAAAAACAAGATCAAAAACCAAAAGATATGTGTGTGTGTGAGCCGATCATGAGGAGGGGGAAGGAGGGCTGGCCGTCGGTTTTGGGAAGAGGGAGAGGGAGGAGAGGTTAGGGTTTATATTTATTAATAATAACATGTTACACTTTAGTCCCTCAACTTCTAGTTTGTACTTTTCTAGCTTAAATAACTAGTTCTAGCACATTGAGTTAACGTTTATAACAATGTTATCACATAACACATAAGTCTAACACATAATTATCACATAATTATTGTTTTGACGTTTTTCGTTTATTCACCAATTGTTTGCGTCAACTCATTTGCATTTCGGTGCAATTCCCAAAAGACTACACATGTAGTAAGTGTCAAGCATCATTTAAACCCTAGTTTAAATGTAATGAGGTGTGCGTTATAGATTCAGTGATCTTTAAGTTTAAATTGACGGAGTTGAGTTAACGGAGTTAACCTGAAATTGACGATTGTCATAATACTGTTTCCTATACACGGGTGAACCTATAAAGGATGATGGTGAAGGCGGATCAGGTGTGAAGGAAGTTGATGAGCCTGCTGCTGTTTTTGGAAAAGTTGTGAGCACTGAACTTGTGGTTACTACTACCGCTACATCTGGGCAGGTAAGTCCCACAAGTTCACCACTTGTTGCACCCACTACTGGTGAACAAGTCAGTGTCGTCTTTACAACTGCTTTGATTGAATATGTTCCACAACAACCAATAGCTCAAGGTGGTGGTGGAGGTGATGGAAACGGTGGTGATGATGATGAGTCTGATGATGAAAACGATGATGGTGACGACAATGAGAATGAGGAAGATGATGAGGACAAGAATGATGACGATGATGATCACGAGTATGATAGTTTTGATGATCCTCGTGGTAGTGATGGTGGTAATGGTGATGGTGGTGCCACTGGAGAAAATAAGGTGGTTGAGGAGGAACCGCCAAGTGAAGCTAATAAGATTCGTGAAACGGATGTTGCGATTGAGGCTAAAATTGCCTCTCTTTTTAACATTTGTTCTGTTGCAGATACCGAGTCACCAGTCAAGGAAGCGGTGGAAATAAACGACGATAGCAATGATGGAATAAACTATTAACCCAATCCAGATACACCGGAAAGGGTGAATGTGAAGCCTGCTATTGAAGAACCTGTTGACTCCTGCTGCTAAGCCTGCCAAAGGAAAGTCTTCAAAGTGTATTAAGTATTACAGCATGAGCAGGATGGTTAGCCAAATGTGGAGATCAAAGCACTCAAATGCATTTCTCTATGCAAAGTGGCACAAGGATAGCAAAAAGCTGGGCTATTTAGCATGCGAATGGCGATCTGACATAACTCACCTATGGAGATATGCATACTTTGTCAGTCCTTGACATGAATTATTTCAGAAAAACCGTAGGTCGAGATGATGATAAAGACACACTGGAGTCATGGTTCAAGCGTTTCCTGAAGCACGAGTGGAATACCAACTATCTAAAGTTCGTTGTCAATCCGGGTTGGTCTTACAAGTCAAAGGAGATAACTCGTTCACCAACAAGTCGTCCAAGAGTCGAAGATACAAGATGCCAGACGATCATGGAGAACCAATTTTTCATGGCATACCCTTCGATGACGACTTTCTCTTTGATTTCGTTTCTCGGGAGTTTGACAACATCCATGGTGAAGTCAATTCATTGTGAACGCACTCACAAACTGCGGTTCTTTGACGAACATGAACTAGCAGGTTTCAGACTGTCCGACTTGAAGAAGCTTGTCTAGTCGCCTTTGTGTACTGTTGAAGATGTCTGTCGTGACAACATGGACGCCATTGTCGGAAAATTCAACAAGTTCGTTCGTCTACTTGTTGAACATCAACCTTTCAAAGACAAAGACGATATCTTTGAGTACGATTTCGAGTGCGAGTGATGATGGAAGCTAACAAGACAAATACCAAATACTAGAGGGAGATTGTAAGACCCATTTCTGTATCAGTCTTTCGTATTTGTACGTATTGTAATGTCTATGTATTTGTTAGCTTGTTAAACTTATCTTTTGTATGTTTAGGCCCAAGGCCATTTGTATTTGAGCTCATTGGGCCGTTCATAATAAATACATAGTATATGAGCACACACACTATATATAATATGTGTAACTCATACTCACACAACCTTTTTGCAAAACCTTATCTTCTAAACTCACAAACTCTCTCTTCTCTCTCTATCCCTCAGGACAATAAACTCACACAAACAAGATCCGAGATCTCGGTCTTCACAATTTATTTTCGCTAACTAGTGTGAAGGTTGATCCAAGATAACTAGTAATAGTTGATTTGTTGTTAGATCCGGTCAAGGGACCTATAATGTTAATAGTAAACTAGTTACATAATTGAAAATCTTTGATATATTATATTGTATACTAAAAGAAAATAAAAACCGTGCATCAAATTTTAAACAATATTTAAACACAAATAATATTGATTACCATTGTTGACAATAAATAAATAAATAGTAACAATAATATTAATCAGTTTTTGTCCATTTGGTTTTGGATTATTACGAACACAGCTTATGATATGATGACAGAAACCCATTTGAAAATCTTTGTCCTTTATAATTAAAAAAATCAGGTTCAATCAACACAATCGCGTATCCAAATCATTTGAGCGAAGGTTGAGGTGTGTGTCGAAAACGAGTAGATTCGATATTATATATATGCTTTATAACGTGTTTCACAAGTTTGGAAAATCCCGTGATATTTGATTGGTGATTTGAACAAGAATTGGAACAATTTTAATAGTGAAATTTGGTCGCATGATTCTCGACTTAATTTTACAGACATATGGCAAGTTTTCATGCTTTTTTTGGTAACAAATTTTTGGGTTGAAGGAATCACCGGAATATCCGTTACTATGACCGGAAAAAAAAAGAAAAGATTTTTTATTTTTAAAAGTTTCACTTTGCTCCCCCAAGGTTATAAACATATTCATTTAAATAAACCATTTATATTTTTTTAATTCATAATAATTAAACATTTAACTCGTTCAAAACATTAAATTTCTAGGGTTCCGAACAAAATTGGGACGTTACGATTATTACCCCTAAAAGATAAATTCCGTCCTCGAAATTGATCCTCAACACAAAATTCTAGAACAATATGAGTTTTTTATTATGAAAAGAAAACAAGGATCATTCAATGATGAAAAAATTCAAATACTGAAAAAGATGAAGTCTTAAAATCAAATGACAATAACTTAGAAAATGCTCCAATGCTTCACGGGTCTCGGCCAATATCGTTGTAGCCATGCTTTTTTTATTTTCTGAAAGCTATGCGAGTTTATTTTCAGCGGTTAAAGAAAACACTCTACCGCCAGCAGTAGATGGTATGGCGTTTGCGCCGGTAGCATGAGTGCTCTTCCCGATGTTTTAATAGTAGATACGGACAATCTTGGACATAATGTCTTGTTTGTTTACATTCATAACATCCACCAGTTGCTTTAAGGCATACACCTCCATGGAGTTTTCTGCATATTTTGCAGGGTGGTAACGGATCCCGATATTGTAGAACACCGGTCTTATCATCATGCAAGGAACGATGCCAACTTCCGTTCTTGTTATTGTAGTTATGGTTTGAATTCGATTTGTGACTAGCGGAATATGGAGCTTGGGAAGCTTGGCCGACATTTAGCGTGAGGTTCTTTATGAGGTTCCCGTAATACTTAAGTTTCATAGTTTTGCTTGCAATCTCTAGATTTTGGACTGCATTAGCCACTTCAGTAATGTCGTTATACTCTTGGTTAACAATAAGCCACTTGATCCTTTCACGTAATGCCCATTTCAATTTCTCGGCTAGTTCTTTTGGGGTTCCGGTAGGACCGGCAAAACTAGCCAATCTTGTGAATCAATCCATGCATCAGTCATCGGTTTGTCTTCCCTTTGTTTAATTGAAGCAAACTCACGGATGTACTCCTATCTAAAAGCGAAGTGGAAGTATCGTTGGAAGAATAGGGTTTTAAAACTACCCCATGGCAATGCAGCAGCGAACTTATCACCCCCTCTAGCATGTTTAACAAAACTCCACCAACACCTTGAGTTGTCCTCAAGCTTATAAGCAGCCAATCTCGTTTTAAATTCATCATTGACACCCAAAACTTCAAATATATTCTCTATGTGAGAAATCCAGTTATGTGCGTCAATTGATGTCTTTGCTGAGCTAAAAGACTTAGGGTGTTGCTTTTGGAATCTAGAAAGTCATTTGTGAATGCTAACATGGGACGACATCAATGGTTCCTTTTTCTTGGCCTTTGGTGGCGAAAGGGGAGGTGTCGGATCACGGGGAAGAGCAGGGGAATGGATTGGAGTTGATGATCGAGGATGAGTCGGGGATCGAAGGGGAGTTGAAAAACGGAGTGGTGCTGGAGATTGGAAAGTTTCATTAAATTGATAATCTTTTCCTCCATTTCCTGATGGTTTGAGTTAGGTTAGGGAGTAGCTCGATTTTCATTCGTTGAGCAACTGTCTCAATAAGGTTAGGGAGTAGACCATTAGACCATTGATTGAACGTCCTTCTGCATTGTTAATGGTACGAAGCCGCTTGAGTCACGACGGGTTGATCTTCTAATTGGAGGCATTCTACAAGAAAAGATGATTAAAAAAATAGAAACTTACAATGTCGAATCCACCCGACGAATTGCTCACGCATGAGGATACTGAACAAAATACAATAAGTATACGAAAAAGATCTTTACCCATACCCCACATGTTTTATTTAATTTTTTTAAATATTTTCGACAGAATACCATAATTGTAACACCTCGCCCGTTCTAGGGCTGACGTGTCACATTTACAGTTGGTCAAAACTCAATGCGCCATTTTCCTTAATGATAAAACATTACATTTTCAAAATAAATACAAAAATTGTGTACAAAACATCATTAAATTCTTCTTTTTGTAAAACTCTTGATCCTTAAGTTTTTTCCCCTTGAGCCCTCGATCAGATCCTTCTAGATAGCCCTGTTGGTTGACGGCACATATAAACGAAATATGCACGCCTGAATTTACTCAGTTGGACAACAACTATAACAATAATGCAATAACTTAACATACTCGTTTTAATAATTCACATTCACTATACATCTTTCGGTGCATCCACATTCACTGGACACCTTTCGGTGCATCCACTAGACACCTTTCGGTGTATCACATTCACTAGACACCTCTCGGTGCATCAAATTCACTAGACACCAATTTTTTGGGTTGATGGAATCACCGGAATATCCGTTACTATGGCCGGGAATAAGAAAGAGAAGAGTTTGTATTTTTAAAAGTTTCACTTTTCTCCCCTAAGGTTATAAACATAATCATTTAATATAAACCATCTATAGAATTCCAATTCATAGTAATTAAGCATTTATAATTTTTGAATGACGAATTAATAACTCGTTCAATACATTTTATTTCTAGGGTTTCGGAAAAAATTCGGGATGTTACAAGGACGCTAGAGCGCTTGTGTTTGTTCTTTCTTGGCATGCTAAGCTTAGGGGCGTACCAACATAGAAACAATGGGGACAGTTGCCCTCCACACAAAAAAAAAATAGTTCCCATCCCCCCTTCAAAATTTTGGTTAAGCCCTCATCAAAATAAATCCTTGGTTTGCCACAGGCTAAGTTCGGCATTCTTAAGCAACATATGAGCTCCGAGATTGCTATTTCCCTATCGTTCGTATGTTATAATTCAGAATGATATGATCGTATGCTTTAGTCAATAAGTACAAAAGGTCATATAGTGCGACTTATTAATTACTCAAGGTAGAATCAAGTTGTGGTTGGTCAACATAGTTGCATAGCTCTTCACCCTTAGGACATGTGAGCTAATAGGAGTGTCTTCCAACATACGGTATGATATAAGCGCTTCATTGTTTCAAAGTGCTCATGTCTAGAATGCTGAATGGTCCTCCGAATCTCTTTTGACTTCTTACACCAAGGAGGTCAACATGAGACAAAGCACACTAGATAAGTCTTCAAGATGTTTAGACTAGCTATCTTAACCGCTTTGGTAGCGTTAGCTGTTGGCTCATCATGTATGGGAGCTTCTAGGTGATAGTACTACTCTTCCAATTTGAGAACTATTCTCAAACTACGGTCCAGGAAGCTTGTGCCATTGAACTTTTCCTTGTCCAGTCTGACGTACATTTGAACATATTCAAAGGGTAACTAGAGGCTGTTGACTGAAAACCAAAACTATAATGCAGCTACAAATAAAGGTCATCCTGCAAACAGGAACACAATTTCTAGCCTTACTGTACAAGCACCTTGACGAGTATCAAAAGAAGCAGGCATCCTTGCAATTACGAAAATAAAACACACAACATAAAACATTACAGGCAACATTTAGTCTTTGTCGATCACAATAATACCAAACACAACAGATTTAAAAGTCTTAAAATGTAACTCCAGCTGCAACAAAAGACTTTAATATCATGAGTCCTACAAATGAAAAGATAATGCAGCTTCTTTACAACAAGACCCTCATCCACATAGAAGTGCTTGCTACTTCCCACGTCGGGATGACGCCTGAAAAATATTTAGCACATAAATTAATAATCAATTAATAGACAAAACATGTATGTACACTGGGTTTAAGGAATTGAACTGTGCATTATAAAGAATGGGTTCATAGATCACTTCAGAATATATGGCACAGTTTGAATACATGATAATTGTTCATTATAAGCTTTAATAGCATCTTAAGTTTGCAAACTGTAACTAGGCCCAAGCTATTGATCGGTAAGCAGAAATAAGACCGAATTTGGTTACCACCCCACTAATGACCCTTTTCTTCTATTAATCACAAAACTCAACTTACAAAACTGATTACATACTCATATACTACTCAGCTAGGCATTCAAATCAAATACTAACACTAATAAGGATAAACATAATTAAACTAATAATTCTAATCTATTACAGCCTAATTTATCTAAACCGATAAACTCAGTTTAACTTTCTAATTATATTTAATATCCAACTCCTTGATTTTCTCAACCTCTCGCGATCTGATAGGGATTATGCCAACATAGATGGAAAATAATTTATGGAAATGGATACACGTATTACCTTACGAGACGATTTCTTGGTAGAAGCCTTTTTAAATCCTATGGCATATGGTCCATCAGGTATCAGCTGAGAAAATGCCACTGCAAAAACAGTACTTGCACTTACATTAACAAAAAAGGTAAAATAAAAAATGAAGTGAAGAAATAAACTTCAAATGATAAAAGTATACATGTATCCCCTTGTTGCAGTTTGTTCGAAACCATGTACTCTTTGAGTCCATCTAAAACGTACACATTATTGAGCAAAAAATGGAAGCGCAGATGCCATTCATTAATTTCATCGTCAACAACATAAAATGGGATCCCGTGAGGATCAGAAACTTCTGGTAAATAAGCCTGAGGTATATATGCACATTCATTAACATTGTCAAATTCTTGCATTTAAAATATCATTGGGTTAAAATAATATAAACGCTTTGTCTCACCTCTGCATACTTGCTTGGAATGACTATGCTGCCATCCTTGTGGATATCACCAGCAGTTAGCTGCTTCTCAAACATTGAAGCGATTGTACATTTCAGGCTACGTTAAGTTAAAGAATACACTAAACATACGCTAGAATCGATAGTCAAAACATCAATGAGACAAGATATAAATAAAAGGATACAATTTACGAATTGGGAGCCTCCTTATTTCCTTATCAAGATCCAACACTTTGCTGAAATGTCGTTCCTAAGAAATTTGTAATCCATAAAGTTAGCATTATTGAAAAACAAAAAAACCTGAAACGCAATCTTTTAGTCCGAACTTCCATCTTACCATAAAAGAAGCAATCTTTGAGCATTCTAGACATATCACCTTTTCCGTACCATCCTCAAGCAAAAGCCAGTCGCTGAATGAAACAAAGCATGAACAATGGATTGGCTGCAAAGATGGAACACAGCATTGGTTAAAATATAAAAGAAATAAAATCCAATGTGTATCCTTTAACATAAATATTTTCTAACAAAAAAATACGAATTATACTCACCTTGGTACAAGACTGGCACTTCCTCCAATCCTGTTGTTTTTTGTGAAATGTTTCGCAGAACCGTCCAGATTCATAAATCGAACTGTATGAATCCAAGATACAAATTAGATGAGAAATTAGTTCTAGTAACTCAATTTGGGCATGGTTTGCACATTTCAATAGATTACGCCCATCAATCTGCACGATCTTAATTTGCGCAAAACTTAAACCTAGATAGGTAAAGTCACACACATTCTTATGTTGTTAAAGTTTGAAATCTCATGGTCACATGCAATATAGGGTGAATTGTAGTACAAACCCTTTTAGTTTCAGTGAGTTTGAAATTGTGTGTACATAAAATATCAAGTCAAAAACAACATAGAACTCCAGATCCACTAATATACTGCTTAAAATCCCAAATTTTACACAAAGAATCATATAATCAACTCATATATAGACGATCTGGATGACATTAGATAGGAAATATTCGATTGAACTTACTAGCAGCGACCGCACAGCTCTGCGAATTTTCCTGTGGTTAGAACCCACCCACTTCTCAAGGAAATGGATGAAGAGTCGTCACAGTGGAGGCAAGTGTTGACCCTTGATGCAGACGCCATGAAAGATGCTTCTTCAACAAGAATGACAAAACCCTAGACGATGAAATTGGGGTTTGAATGCTAACCCCCCTTTTAAAGCATCATCTAGGATCATCATAAAATCCAGCTCAGCATATTCATGTATCGTATCTCATCATCCAGACACATAATTAATGTATGAAAACCGCAGCTCCAAGCCTGTTTTGGGGTCGGCAACAAATGACAAAATTTTAGCAAAAGTGGAAAAGATAGTTGGAAGGTTCTAAAACTATTCATTAAATGCATTAAATATTTATTAATGATATTGTCCCTTTAATTATGTGAATTATTTTATAAAATAAGGAGGTATATTCACGAAAAATATTATAAGGCAGTGAAAAACTTTTTCATCTATATCTATATTACATATAAAACATATTTGGAGGATAAAATGGTAATTGATTCTTTCCGGCGAGACGTCGTTATATTGATTATCACCGGCCGGCCATACGTTGCTTCACCTGCTACAACGTTTCATCAAACAGTAATTCAATGCTTCCGTACGTTATTCAATCAACGATTTTTATTGCTCCCTTATGTTTTCCCAAAACCCTAATTCTACTTCGTCACTTTTTTTCCTTTAAACCCTGTGCCATTCAAGAGTTGATCCATAAGGTAGGTTTCCTTCTTCAATTCCCTCAATTGTGCAATCAATAGAATCTTTATGTTATCAATTGAAATCGACCAATAATTGAACACTAGTTTAACAACATCACCAGGTGACCGCGATGGTTCTACAGGTGCGAACTTTGTTCCATTTCCTAATAGTTTTTTTTTTTCAATTTCATGTTAATTTGATTTGTTCGCGTGTGGATTAATTTGTGCTCTTTGCAATTTTTAGTTTTTTTTTTTGTAGATTAAATAATGGAAGAAGAGCGAGAACAATCATTCAAGTAGAGCAATTTAAATCATTCAGGTATGTTTATAGCTGGGAGAAATTATGAAACGTTTGCACTGTTAATGAAATCAGGGGATCTAATGTAGCATTTAGTATTTAAAAATCTGGATAAAGGAGAATCGTGGGATGATGATTTTGAGCTAAACAAGGTACACATTTGCTGCGTAATACCAAAGGGTTCTCTTGTATATTCTGTTGTTTATGTATGTGCTTGCTTTCGAGAAGCTTCAGCTTAATTATTGGTTATTTCAATTAAAACAAGTGTCTTATTAAGAAGATCCGGCCATCATTATAAGTTGATATATGTGAACCTGGATTTGTCTATAAAAACTTTATTATTAACTCCAGTTTTCATCACTGTTATGGTCTTGAGCTCTACTTTTTAAGCCTACAGTATATAAATGACTTTATTGACATTTACAACCAGTTTTTTCCATGTATAAATACATGTACTGTTGTTTGATTGAGGCTTGTGATAATTTGATTTTAGAAGCAACATTTAACCGAATTGGATTAGAAGGGCACTTTGGGAATAACATCACATTTGTAACAAAAAACGGTCTTAACAGATTCATGTTTTTTTAGTTTATTTTAGCTCGAGCTTTAAAAAATTGAGCTCGAAACGAGCCGACCTAGAGCATGGTTGAGCTTGGCTCGTTTACACCCCTATAATTAAACCCTTTTTTGCCATAGTTTCTGCTTAAATTTTAATTGTTTATAGTTCCCATGGCAATTCCTATATGGTTTGCATACATACTATTATTAATTCAGATCGAGTTTGTAGTTTGTTGTATATGTATTTAATTTGTTCAACATGACTGATTGTTCATAGTTCATACTGGGTTAGTTTTCAGTCTTGTCTCTCCCTCAGTACTTTATACAAGTATGAGGCTATTAACACTTATGGCCTGGTCTACACTTCTTCAGGATGGGTATGATTACAATAGTATCACACAACTTTTGGTTACATGAAATACAACCTGCTGCTGCTAATTGGAAGTATGTTTATTTGGTGCACCATGTATATCTCTTAACAATTTATAAGTTAAGTTCTTCAATTTTTTGAATGCTCATCTTGAACTTGAAAATCTTTCACAAGAATAATTTGATAATTGGTTTTAATATTTTAAGCTTCTTAACAACTTGGTGCTGAAGGGAGAGTTACATTTGCTGATGCGTTGGTGTATGCCTGTAATCAAGGAAGAGTTACAACACTTTAGATGCCCGATGTATGTAGACAAAAGTCCACCGCAACGCACAACTTATGTTGGCACCATAACGGACTCAAACACTACCAACCGATCGAGAATTTTCGTTGCGTTCCTGCTACAACGCGTAGGCTCTCCTACTAGTAAAACTAAACGCATGTGATTTTTTATGACCAATTGTAATTTATAAATATTAATTATAATACACACAAATCAACTATAATTAAAGTATATATAGTACTAGCTTTGACTACATGGGTAATTAATTAAACTTAAATATATATAAATTGATAAAATACAAATTTAACAATATACTTATCTTACAATGTTAATAAAGGTCCTTATACATTTACAAAATTTTAAATACAAACAATTATATATAGTTAACTGACATTATTTGTTTAATTGTACTTTGTTGTATTCCTTTGAGGCTACACATGTCTTTAAAAAAACGAAACTTATAAACAGAAAATAAAAATATAACCTAAAAAATTATTATTAATTAAAAATTATAAACATAAAAATAACACAATACACTTGGAGACTGTATATTCAAATAGGTAGAGCCATTTTTACCTTCTTTGGTTTCCAACAACAATTTTCTCAATCTACGGTTTTTTCGGTAAAGATAAACATCAATTTGAATACCAAAGGTCTGGAAAAATTAATAAAAAACATACTATAAAATTTAAGCATATGTATTGAATAAACATGTGAAAATTAAAGGCTTGTAAATATCTATTATATTATAAGTATATTGGTTTTTAATACTCTCAATTTTAGCTCGTTGGTAGATAACACTCCCAACTTTTACTTTGTCTCCCACCACTCCC
This sequence comes from Bidens hawaiensis, assembly GCF_021521415.1. NCBI lineage: Eukaryota > Viridiplantae > Streptophyta > Magnoliopsida > Asterales > Asteraceae > Bidens > Bidens hawaiensis. The sequence goes on along the minus strand of NW_027499013.1, from coordinate 83,439 downwards.
AACTTTCACCCTATTTGTTTTTATCACTCCCTCGTTAACCGAAGGCTAACGCCGTTAGTGGAGACGATGATGTGGCTTTTTTAGTTTTTTTTATAATTAAGTCAGATGAGGTGTCATGCCTACTCGGATTCGGCCGGAAAAGCTCACATGTCGTCGGATTTAACAAAAGCACCCATGTTATCTTGTTTACTAAACGAACGCCCTAAACCACCACACTTACCACCATTTTCCATTGCCATTCTAACAAGATCTAACTTGGAACCGCCGTCGTCTTCGTAGTTACATTGTCGAAAAAACGTGTAGCAGCAAAACCCTAAGTGTTCATCAATCAATGTCTGCATGGCACCATTGTTCAGTCTCTCAAGACCCACCGCTGGTTGCTACTGTACCATGGGATGTTGTTGTCGTTTTCCGACTAAAGCCACAGTCTGATTGTCACCCACGCTACTTGCCGGAAAATCGAGAGCGGCGGCTAAAAACAAGTTCCCCCACTTGCTCTTTATCAGTGGCGAGTTTCAACATGGAGACAACTATTTGGATGGTTGATGAAAGTGCTTGTACCGTCTTTAATTTGAATGGTGGAGAGCAACCGGACTTCAATTTGAGCAGAAGGTTAGACATACATAATGCAGAAAAGACGTTTCATACGATGAGACAAGACGAACTGGTAGATAAAGATGACAGCCGGAGAAGTGGTGGTGGTGGTGATGATGTCAGGCGGTGGTGGTTATGATGGGAGATTGGAGGGTGGAGAAGATGATGGTTTAAACAATGTATAAAAGATTAAAAAATAAAAAAAGGTTAAATTCCAAGTAGGCATGACACCTCATCTGACTTAATTAAAAAATAAAAATAAAAAAACCACGTCAGCGTCTACACTAACGTCGTTAGCCTTCGGTTAACGAGGGAGTGACAAAAACAAATAGGGTGAGAGATGGGAGTGTTGGAGACAAAGTGAAAGTTGGAAGTGTTATCTACCAACAAACGGAAGTTGAGAGTATTAAAAACCAATATCCCTATATTATATCTAATATACAAAACATATGAAAATTAAAGCTAAGAAAAAAAATAATGTAATGTAAAAGTTTTTTTTGGGTGTTATGATATTAAATTTAGCTAAATTAAAATTAACTGCATGTTTTTAATTAATTTATTGTTTAATATAAATAACAAAATAGTTAGTTTTGGAACAATTGTATTGATTAATTTATAATTATTAAAATTATTACTAATTGTGCGCTATTAATGGTAAGGAATTAAAAAATATGGGATTTTTATGGATAAAGAAGGGAAATTGAAAGGAATTTTGTGGGAGGATTGGCATATGTTAAAAGTGTAGTTTCGTTTTTCTTTTTATTATCATATTTAAATAGTTGAATTAATAGTTAAATAATTTATAAGGATTAACATCGAAACGACACATCAACATAAAGTAACACCCTTTTATTAAGAGTATAGATTTTGTAATTACGATTTGGTGTGAACACGTACCAAATCATTGTAATAAACAATCAAAACGGTGTAATTTGAGAGAAATCATTTGGAAACCATAAATGTGTTAATCTTTTATGCAACATTTTGCGAAATTTCGTTCTCTTTGATCTAGGTGTTTCCGCCACCAAGATCATTCGTTTGATTCGATAGCTGTGAGATCCAGGGTTGTTCTGTTAATGGTATAAGAACTATGAAAGATAATAATATTTGATAAACGGCAGAAGAGGATCGGAATTGTTTTTAGGGTTTTATTAAGATTGCATACTTTTACATGAAAAAGAAAAGGCCTTATAAAGGCAACAATTACAACGTAAACCAACTGAAAATTTGCTGAAATAAAGCAAGAGGACCGGTCAAAGAGAAGACTCAATAGCAACGTTTGTCATTCAACAATTAAATAAAACTTGACCAATGCAATCCATGAACTTGAATAGAATCCGACCCATCAGGTGTTTGAATTACTTTCTAATGCCCCCCGATAATTCAAACTCTTGCATCACAATCATCTTCCTAAAATAGCCAAAATTTTCATTTTCTTTTGAAAGTATTTTTGTCAAGATGTCTGCATCTTGCTCTTGAGCACCACAGAACTCTAGTTTTACTTGTTTCTGAGTTACCATTTCACGAACAAAGTGACACTCTAACTCAATGTGTTTGGACCGGCTGTGCATTATTGGGTTTTTAGATAGACATATCGTAGACCTGTTGTCACAGTAGATTGTTGTAGCCTCCTCTTGACTTAGCATCAGATCATTCAAGATTCTTCTAAGCCAAATGGTTTGACAAGTGGCAGCGGTAGAAGCAATATAGTCAGCCTCAGTACTTGATAAAGCAACGGTTTGTTGTTTCTTTGTGTTCCAAGTAATTGCAGCACTTCCAATGGTGAATATGCTTGCTGATGTACTTTTCTATCATCCATGCAACCTGCCCAGTCACTATCGAAAACCCGGACAAAATTACCCCTTGACCTTCATTTGCACGTTTAAACCAAAGGCCAAACTTTAGAGTTCATGCCACATACCGCATAACTCTCTTGGCTGCACCAAAGTGATTTTCGGAGGGATTTTGCATGTACCTTGACACTAAACTGGCTGAGTAAGCAATGTCAGGACTAGTTTGTGTCAGGTAAATAAGGCGGCCCATCAATGTCAGGACTAGTGTATATATCTGCATCAGCCTTATTAGCATTATCATCCAGTTGTAGCCTTTCATTTGAGTTCATTGGTGTGTCTTCAGTATTACATCCACTCGACCACTCATACCGAACCTGATCAAAAGATCCCTTGCATATTTTTCTTGTGACATGAAAGTTCCACCTTTTGATTGGTGAATTTCCAAGCCCAAGAAATATGAAAGTAAGCCCAAATCGGTCATCTCAAAAGTAGACATCATTCCCTTCTTAAATTCTGAAACACGTAATGAATTAGAACTAGCAAATATAATATCATCTACATAGAGGAAGACATAGATGACATCATTAGTTTCAGTTTGTTTGACATACAGAGTTGGCTCGTTGTTACTTCTTTGGTATCAATTTGTGACAAAGTACTCATCTATCTTGGAATACCAAGCCCTTGGAGACTGTTTTAAGCCATACAATGCCTTCTATAAACGACAGACCTTGTCCTCATTTCCTTCTACTTCAAAGCCTTCTGGCTGTTGGACATAAATTTCTTCTTAGAGCTCACCATTGAGAAAGGTAGATTTCACATCAAGTTGGTGTACATTCCAACCTTGATGTGCTGCAGCAGCTAAGACCAAACGAATAGTCTCAAAACAAGCAACTGGAGCCAACGTCTCTTCATAATCTATCCCCTTCTTTTGGGAATACCCCCTTGCTACCAAGCGTGCCTTATACTTTATCACTATGCCATCAGGTCATACTTTCATCTTATACACCCACTTCAGCCCCACCAAGTTCTTTCTAGGAGGTAGGGAAACCAAACTCCAAGTGTTGTTTCTTTCTATGGCATTGAGTTCCTGATCATTGCTTGTTTCCATTCACTTTTGTATCAACATTAAAGGAAAATTGTGTATACAAATATGGAGGAACCTCCATTTCGGTAGTTGATGCATAAACATCATTTAGAGATTTTGTTCTCAAAATAGGAGAAGATGAACTGAAACCAGATTGGTCCAAGTCATTAGCACTAACACTACTAGTTATTGGTGACCGCATAGGCAGTGGAGAATAACTACCAGTGTTGTTACTTGTTGATAAGAGAAGTAGCATCACCTGGAGTTTGAGGGACTGGAGTGGCAGTTGAATTGCTGGAAATTCCGGAATATTCACTTGCTTCAACTAGAAAAGGATCACTATAATATCGTTCAAACATTTGTTTCTCACCCTTGAGAGTATCTTCCCAATCCCATTGAGACTCTTCCATGAAAACAACATTACGCTGGGTCATAAACTTCTTGGTTGTCGGGTTGTACAATCGGTACCCACTGCTTTGGGTAGAGTACCCGATAAACACACACTTTTCAAATTTGTTATCAAGTTTTCTTCACCATTCAATTGGAATTAGACTGTAGGCGACACACCCGAATACACGCAAGTATTCTACTGATGGTTTCTTATTCGACCAGGCCCCATTAGGAGTTTGTCCCACAAAGGCAGTTGTAGGTGACAAGTTAATCAAATGGATGGTTGTGGCCACTGCTTCGACCCATAAAAAATTTGGCGGTTTCTTTTCTTTTAGCATGCTTCGTGCCATTCCCATTATCGTCCTATTTTTCCGCTTCACAACCCCATTGTGTTCAGGGGTATATGGAACAGTTAACTCACGTCTTATTCCATAAGTTTCACGATAGGTATTGAATTCATGTGAACAGAACTCACCACCCATGTCTGTGCGAAGAACTTTGATGCTGGACTCGCTTTGTTTCTCGATCATACACCTGAATGCTTTAAATCTGACAGGCATCAAATTTCTTTGAAATAATTTACACCCAACATACATGAGTTAAGTCATCAATCAATAACAAATAATACAGACTTTGGCCTAGGCTAGGAGTTTGCATGGGACCGCATAGGTCGGCATGCACAAGCTCAAGCCTTTTCATGGCACGCCCTGATTTAGACACAAATGGTTGTTCGCATTGCTTGCCCAAAACTCTTCCTTCACTGGTAGGGGCACGACTAATAGTGGGTAGGCCCAAAACCAGGTTCCTATTTTGTAGAAGTTTTAGACTATCAAAATTGAGATGCCCATACCTTAGGTGCCATAGTTTTGTAGGAGTGATGCAGCGGTAAAACGATAATGGAGATCGGATCATTTTGATTAGTGAATTCCCGTGATGATCTTCCAAAAACCCCAAATCCCACCCAAAGGTCAGGGAAAATGAAGAGAAAATAATTATTATTAAAATTGAAGTATAACTTTTCAGATTACATTCTCAGCATATAAAAAGACTTCCTAAAACTAAATGGCCCAAAAAAGGCCATGGGCAAACACAAATCCAAAAATAAAAACATAAAAACGGACGAAAAGACAATAAAATGCCCAAAACTTTATTTAGAAAGCGATTTTGGCTTCGGACAGGGCCAAACCGCCATGGGCCAAATTTTCATACAAATTGAAGTCCATACAAATAGTGTCTCCAAATTTTCAACGCGAATACAACAACACCGAGCTCAAGGTCATGTGTGGTATTCACTGACCACAACAGCCTCCAACATATTTTTGACCAAAGATTTAAATATGAGGCAACGACGATGGGCCAAACTTCTAAGCTACTACGATTATGAAATACGTTACCATCCCGGTAAAGCAAACGTAGTAGCTAATGCCTTTAGTTGCAAAACCCATGTTAAAAGCATTCTTCTTCTAAGCGTTGTTATCCAGACCGATCATCAAATACGTATCTTTGAGACCCAACACATCTCCGTTACTGAAGGCAATATGTAAAAAGAGATGTCGTGTGGTGCTGAACTCCAACTCGAAACCAAGCGTGATGGTTTGCTCTATTTTCTTAACCGCCTTTGGTCTCAGGTCGTGACAAGCTTCGCACATTTATAATGGACAAAGCTCACAAGTCACGGTATTCCATCTACCCTGGTGCGGATAAAATGTATTTCGACCTTCAAACAACTTTTTGGTGGCCCGGCATGAAGAAAGATATCGCTATCTTTGTTGGAAAATGTTTAACATGTGCTAAGGTAAATACCGAGCATTAAAAACGTGTTGGTTTGCTTGTGCAACCTTTAATTCCCGTCTGGAAGTGGGAGAACAATACGATGGACTTCGTCACAAAACTTCCCACCACCAAGAGGCAACATGATAGTCTTTGGGTAATTGTCGATCGATTAACCAAATCAGCCCATTTCATTCACATTCAGGAAAAGCTTTCGATCGGTCAACTCGCTCAAATCTATGTCAACTAGATTTTTTGTCGCCATGGTATACCTTTGATCGTGTATTATATCTGACCGTGATGGTCGTTTCATGTCTCGTTTTTGGAATTCGCTTCAAACCGCTTTGGGAACCCGTGTAGATCTTAGCACCGCTTATCATCCTCAAACAGATGGTCAGTCTGAAAGAACCATTCAAACCCTTGAAAACATGCTAAAACTTGTGTGCTTGATTTTGGTGGTAATTGGGATACTCATCTTCCGTTGGTTGAGTTTTCATACAATAATAGTTATCATTCGAGCATCAAAATGGCTCCATTCAAAACGCTCTATGGCTGTAAATGCCGTTCACCTATTTGTTGGAACGAGATCAGTGAGACTCAGCTCACTGAACCCCGAAATGGTACAAGATACCACTGAAAAAATAGCTCAAATTCGTAATAATCTGCTTACTGCTAGAAGTCGCCAAAAGTCTTACGCTGATAAGCGACGATGACCCTTAGAATTCGAAGTTGTCGACCATGTCCTCCTTAAGGTTTCACCTTGGAAAGGAGTAGTCCGTTTCGGTATGAAAGGTAAACTAGGCCCCCGTTTTGTTGGTCCGTTCAAAATCCTTGAACGAATCGGAGATGTTGCTTATCGCCTCGAGCTCCCGCAAGAGTTTCAAGGCATCCATCCTGTGTTTCATGTTTCGAACCTTCGAAACTGTTTAGCTAACAAGAATCTTCATATCCCTGGAGGTACGTATCGATAAGACAATGCACTTTGTTGAGAGACCGGTTGAAATAGCGGATCGAATGGAGCTCGTTATTGTTATGTGCTTATTTATAAACCGATTCACAATTAGCGTACATGTTAATATTATTCTTGCATATTGTTTATGATTATACATGAACTTGCTTACAACGTGTTTACTATTCTTATGGTACAAGTTATGCAAACGCATACACATAGTGGGCGGGTCCGACGGGACGTACCTGCACTGTCTAACGTTATGACTTCTGTTGTTCGTAAGGTGGTTCTCATTCCCCTATTACTACGGCCTCGGCTAAAGGAACGAGAGAACGACATTAATTGATTTTATTTACTTTACGCTTAGATATTTATTGCATTACGAAAGTTGAATCACGCCTTTTATACATACATCTATATATATATATATATATATGTAGCGAAAGATTAAAATAAAAAGTAATGTTTTCCTAAAAAATGTAGGAAGGATTTTCCACCATTGGATTAACATCATCTATCAAGGGGTAGGATTGTAATCTTAGTTTATTTTGTATTATGGTATGTAATTATATAATTAATAAAAATTAAAAAAGATCCGGATTTTTTTCCTTAATAATTGACATTTAGTTTAACATTAAATAAAATTAACCAAATAATCGTATAGGGAGTATATTCTGGATCAAAATATCACACTATCAATTTTATAATATGAGATATCAATTAAACTTCTTATTCACTACAATATTTAACATTACAGCACAAAACATTTTTTAATAAAACCAACACTCTAGATTAACATACAAAACAAGTTGTACTAACATTCAAACCTTTCAAATCCAGAACACAAAACCAAAAGTCTAACAACCAAACCTTTCTGATCCAAAACACAAAACCAAAAGTCAAACATTCAAATCCACATAATTAAAATACTTGTACTAAAATATCAAGATAGCTTCAAGCGCTCAATTATTCTTGCTCGCGCCGTGTTTTCCAGTTCCATCTTCTCATCAGCGAACAATCTTTCATACTCCATCATATCATGCACGAACTCAACCTTTGTCAGGTTGATTTCGCTCAGCAACATCTTCACGACATACTTTGTTCTAAGATCGTTTAGTTCCGCCTTTTGTTTCCCTGAAACTCTTCCACGAGCGTCCACCTCCTCTGAAAGCCCACAATCAGCAAACCATTCCTTCGTGACACAACCCTTAAAAGTCTCCATGTGTCTCATCATAAACACTCCACAATCTACATGGTTTTGAAGTTAATTTGTTTCTTGACAGCATCACCGGACCCTACACCTCCAAAAGTAGTATTGTATGCTATTCGTGGGCTTCTTCGAACTAACAAACCCACACATATTGTGTTAATAACAAACAAACAAAAAGATTAACCAAAATGCAATTAATGAGTCACTAAACTACAAAAAAAAACTACAAAAACAGTAAACACACACCCTTCTACAATAAACAACAAAAACAATTATCACACCCAACACAAAAACAACCTATCCCGCGTACCGTTAAAGCAACATTATTCACAACCCGTTAAACATACCGTTCCCACACCACTTAAAACACACAAACTTCATCATCTTAAAAATAAGCTTCACACACAAGAACAACTTGAATACAACCACCATTCTAATAACACAACCATTAAACACACACCCTTCTAAAGTAAACAACAAAACAAATATAACGACCCCACACAAAAACAACCTAGCCCTCGTACCGTTAAAGCAACCTTATTCATAAACCGTTAAAAAACACCGTTACAACGTTACCCCGTCACTTAAAACAACCCTTAAAACACACAAACTTCATCAGCCTAAATACAAGCTCCACAAACACAATAACTAGACTACAAACAACCATCTCATAACACAACCACACTTTAACACTTTTATCAACCTTCCATTCACTCTTAAAAACACACATTCACACTAACCAAACTAACGAACTTTAGATACAACACACACCCTAAATAACACTTTGTCGGTTACTGGTAACACCAAAACCTTTTCATTCTTATTGAATCCAAAAACTGCAAAACTAATAACACCCTATAAAACAACAAGATAGTAGTATGCAAATAATCAAATTGTCAACAACAATAACACACAATCGGCTAAACGATGTTACCGGAAAAACGATGAACCACTAAAACCCTAGATTTTGGGGGTTTCAATACCAACCAATTAAATAGAAAAACACATCTTGAACCTTGTTGATTATCGAACGCGCTTTCAAAGCAGATTTCTTCTTCTCCATTATTAGTTTACTGCACATTCAATTACAAAAAAACCAATTACATTTGGCACTTCAAAAGACCACTGATGTTATCAGAAACACACTGTAACAATGACGAGGTATTCAGAATAGAAAAAAACCCACCTTCCTCTGCTTCGATTTCATGTTTTACGGTCGCCAATAATTGAGATGGTTTTTGGGGTTTGAGAATATTTGACGTGTGTTTTCAATTTATGAAGGGAAGGACCAGATATATTGGTGTTTTAATTGGGTTGAATAATATAAAAGATTTTATGTTGTTGAACATACTTTGGAAGTTCCAGAGAAAATGGCATAAAAATAGGAGCTTCCATGGTTATTACATTCGCAAACTACATGTTACAAATTATTGTATGACAAATATACCCTTTAACACATCAATTTTAGCCTATAAAATAAAACACTCATCCATTTAAACCAACATTCAATCTTATCCATTGATTACCAGGATCCTACCACTCAGATTCCTTCCTACACTTTTTAGACACACTCCTCTTTTTACAATAACCCCTCCCTATGTATGTATACGCAAAACTTATGAAAACTCACCAACTTAATTGTTGAAAAATATATTATTTTCAACGTGCCACAGGTTGAATCAGATGGCGTGCTAAGGATGAAGATCATTAGTATACCTTAGGTAATTTGAATAAAGAACTTATTTATTGTTTTGATGAAGTGTTTTCATATTATTTTTATTTAGGAATAATTGTGTACTTGTTACGTTACGAAATGAAATAAATATAATTATTGTCTCTTTAATAGTGTTACGAGCTATGAGTGATATGTCCGTGGCGTATTCCGCTTAAAGTCGGGGTGTTACACCTACACCCAAGCCTGTTCACACGGATGAAGTTTATGATGAGGGAAATGAAATTGAAACAAATGAACTATTTCATGTGAAGATGGTTCGACAGTCTGCTTTGAAGGCTATTCTGGAGCCTACTAGGAGGAGTGTCCACAAGTATAAAGGTAGGGAGCCCGGAGTAAAATTTGGTCAGTTTGCCAAAACGGAGACCGATAGTGATGAGACAGAGATGGAAAAGGAAGGTGAAGATAGTGGTGATGACCATGATGATGATGATGGTCAGGATGAAGGAGGTGATGAAGAAGAGGAACACGATGAGCCTGTTGATGAACCGGTTGCTGAGACTGAGATAGAGCCGAAGTTGATGTTGTTATAACACATGTCAAAAAAGAAACATGACAAGGGTAAGAGGAAAGCTTGTGAATACTCTAATAAGTCTGCTACTACTGATGAAGAGGAAGAAGAAGACGAGCCGGAGCGTCCACTGAAACGCTTGAATAAGGCCAAAGATTCCAAGAAGTCTTCGCCTTCCAAGGTACCTTCTATTAAGGTAGATTTCTTTCTATTTCAGCTATGATTAGTGAATTCGTAGCACCCAAAACATAACAACACAAACCACCACCATACCTGACCCACACATAGGATCGCCCACCACTTTGGCCAAAACCTTAGAAGCCCTTCAAGTCAAACGGATAAAGTTTACCAAAGACCAAGCCTCAACCTCACCAAAAACCCAATCCGAAACCAAAGTCAAATCGCCAACCAAATCTCAAACAAAACCCAAACCTATGATTATCCTGAAAACCAAACCCAAACCCAAACCAAAGAAACCACCCTTAGAGACGAACCCATCACATCTCCCGAAACCTCACCAACCCGACTAGATGAGCCCATGCCATATATGTTTGAAAATATTCCTTTAACCACCCAAGCCCAAACCTTAGCCTCACATAGGACCACCGTATCCGTTACCTCACCAACATACCAATTCACTTCACCAATTAGAAGCACAATATTTTGGTCTTCTACATTCACACCATCCATCCAATCCCAAACCACTACATCCACCACAGAACCCACAACCAAACCTACCAACCTACCCTTAGCCTTAAACAAATCATTCCCAACCTTATCTCTAACCCTACCTATACCAACCACACTACGCTCAACCATATCAACCACACCTCCCTCAACCCAAAAGAGCCCAATCATAGCTGACACACCCATTTCAAGTGGCAAATCGAAGAAGTCTCCAGTGTTCCGATATCTTGTACTCGATAGGATTAAGGCATTGGAGGAGGAAAATGAAAACCATGCCAAGCGTGAGCTTATGTTGATCAAATTCATCAAAGATCAACAAGCTATCAATCAAGAAGTTACTCGACAAAACGACGCTATGGCTGATAAATTGGCTACTCTGCAAGAGCAACGTGATTTGGATCAAGTCCAAATTACAAGTCAAAAAGAGTAGATTGATATGTTGCACAATAGAATCAACAATCAGCAAGAGTTGATCAATCGTAACTCGTTTAGAAATTTTGATCAACATAATGGGCTTGAAAGGATCAAATCAAGAGTATCCAAGCTGGAAACTGATCTTCCCTCCTCTAAATTTGCAAGAAACTTTAGGATGGAACTTAACTCCACACTTGATAAAGTTTGGATTGACTTTGAGCGACTGGGCTCAAGAGTTGGTTTGTTGGAAGGTAGAAACAACAGGGATGTGGATAGGTTGATGGGTGAGATTGTGAAGCTGTGTGACACGATGGAGCAGCTAGATGGCGAAATGGAGGATCAGCGCGACTCTCAATCACGCATAAATGATCGTTGGTGAACCGTGACCTTGCAGTTATGGAGGTAATGCGGTTAACAAATGAAGATGTGGAGAACTTGAGAATGCATCTCATGGAGACCTTTCGTGGGTTTCTACTTGTAAATGAGCCAAGGATTGAGTAGAGTAACATACGACAAACTGCTCTTGCTAATATGGTCACTGATGCCGAATGGGTCAGAGCTCAAGGAAACTTATACTTGTCACACCCTCAAAATCTACTAACGGAGTTTTACCGTCAGAGGGTGTGAACTAACAGGATCGGATTCATTAGTTATAATCAAACCATAAAACAAAGTTTCAAAACCATGAAAACGTTTACGAGTATTTAAATGCGGAAGCGTAAAAACCATAAAAAAAATGTTGCGTCACGCAGGTGGACTTAAACCCAATGATAACAGTTTTAAAATAGTTTGCATAACAAAAGCGTTTTCAAGAAATGCATAATCCTATAACGCGCGCCCGCCTCGGCTACCTGAGAATAACATACTAAAAGTGTCAACACGGGGTTGGTGAGTTCACAAGCTTATATCAATAAAGCGTTACGTTTGCGTTCAGCGTTTTGCGTTTAGCTTTCAGTGTTTTGCGTTTAGCGTTCAGCGTTTTGCGTTTAGCGTTCAGCGTTTTGCGTTACCAGATAGTGTTATGTCAATTATATATCTATAGGTAGCTAGCCTATAAAACAAGTATTACTAAGTGTTCGACACCGAAGCTGACTGTTTATCATTTGCCTTGCCACCAGGTCTATCCCGACCATGGCATGTGTTTAGCCAAGATTACACCCACTCGACCTCCAGTCGAGTTTAGCGTTGGGTGGGGTTTGTCAAACCAGTAGTACTACTCAACAATGTCTCGCTATTATCCAATATTAAACGGTTCGATGTGAATGAAGGACTTTAGTTATTGCGTTTGCCACTTAGGCTTTACAAGTGATATATAATTTATATTAAAAAAATCTTAAATGCGTTTTCGGAGTATGTTATCTCCCCAAGTGAAAAGCGTTTGAAAATAGTTTAGAGGGGTAAGTGAACTCACTGTTTGCGAAGAATTCCCAAAATAAATCACCAAAGGATGCGCGTCACAGAAAAACTCTCTAGTGTTCTAAAACAACAAAGAGATTTTTCTAAGTGTCGGAACTATTATCGAGTCTCTAGACTCGGCACATAATACCTATGCACACAATGTGTTTCGTGTTTCGTTTGTGAATAGCGTGTGACTTTAACAAGTACATTCGTGATACATTACATATGTGAGCAATTATTTACGTGTCATGTATTAATAATGTACATCACTAGCAATTACTCCCCGTAAGGGCAATTTGGTCACACATAACAATTAACTAGCAATTATTCCCCGCAAGGGCAATTTGGTCAAAACACGACAACTATTTAGATCGTATTCCCCACAGGGGCAATTTAATCAAAACATAACAATTATATAGCAAGTATTCCCCACATGGGCAATTTGGTCAAAACATAACAATTATATAGCAAGTATTCCCCACAGAGGCAATTTGGTCAAAACATAACAATTAACTAACAATTATCATGTTTCATGCATTTTCACAAAATTCAGCAGCTAGTTTCACCGAGACAGAAATTCTACTTGAAGGATTGTACTATTCCACCGATCATAGCATCTCAATTAATTTACCAAAAATCATCACAAAAGCATATATGTGTTAGGTTTCCAGAACACATTTTGTTGTATTTTTATTCCATATATATTTCTCATAATGATCAATTTACCACAGCAAACTCATAACAGTCAAATTTATGCGCAACAGAAATTTATTTGCAATTCCCGTTAAATGAAAAATCCAACAAATGCAAGACCACTTGGGTTAGGTTCCTAACTCAAAAATTCAACTTCTAGAAGTGGAACCAACCCAATTGGTCTCGTAGTTCATGAGATATAACATTTACAAAACAACCTAACAGCAGGTCTAACAACTCAGCTTTGCACAACGTTTTTGTAAAATCATAAAGGTTAACTTTTACACGTCCAAAAATTGCAAATTTACATTCTTTAGAAACTAGACTCATCCTAGTTTACTGTAGTATCAATAATCTCAACCAATTTTCACATTTACACCCCATTACAGTCAATTGAACGTCAGCAACACAATCTGTCCAGAAACTTTTTGCATCCAAACTCAATATATTAACTATCTATGGGCCATAATCCGTTCATATAACATTCTAGACACCATAACCATCATCCATGCATATCAATTACACCATACATACATGGTTAGGGTTTTATTTGATCTCAAAATCAAAGACACAACAATTAACATGTAATAATATTAATTCTAGTTATCAAATCATCATCAATACATCATCAAATCAAACAAAGATCATATGAACACAATATATGAAATTTCCAGATTTTAGGGTTTATAATTATACCTTCAAAAGCACAAAAATAAGCAAGAGGAAGGTAGAAGATGACTAGAATCGGGTATAGGAGGCTTCAATTGTGAAAAACAAGATCAAAAACCAAAAGATATGTGTGTGTGTGTGAGCCGATCGTGAGGAGGGGGAAGGAGGGCAGGCCGTCGGTTTTGGGAAGAGGGAGAGGGAGGAGAGGTTAGGGTTTATATTTATTAATAATAATAACATGTTACACTTTAGTCCCCCAACTTCTAGTTTGTACTTTTCTAGCTTAAATAACTAGTTCTAGCACATTGAGTTAACGTTTATAACAATGTTATCACATAACACATAAGTCTAACACATAATTATCACATAATTATTGTTTTGACGTTTTTCGTTTATTCACCAATTGTTTGCGTCAACTCGTTTGCGTTTCGGTGCAATTCCCGAAAGACTACACATGTAGTAAGTGTCAAGCGTCATTTAAACCCTAGTTTAAATGTAATGAGGTGTGCGTTATAGATTCAGTGATCTTTAAGTTTAAATTGACGGAGTTGAGTTAACGGAGTTAACCTGAAATTGACGATTGTCACAATACTGTTTCCTATACAAGGGTGAACCTATAAAGGATGATGGTGAAGGCGGATCAGGTGTGAAGGAAGTTGATGAGCCTGCTGCTGTTTTTGGAAAAGTTGTGAGCACTGAACTTGTGGTTACTACTACCGCTACATCTGGGCAGGTAAGTCCCACAAGTTCACCACTTGTTGCACCCACTACTGGTGAACAAGTCAGTGTCGTCTTTACAACTGCTTTGATTGAATATGTTCCACAACAACCAATAGCTCAAGGTGGTGGTGGAGGTGATGGAAACGGTGGTGATGATGATGAGTCTGATGATGAAAACGATGATGGTGACGACAATGAGAATGAGGAAGATGATGAGGACAAGAATGATGACGATGATGATCACGAGTATGATAGTTTTGATGATCCTCGTGGTAGTGATGGTGGTAATGGTGATGGTGGTGCCACTGGAGAAAATAAGGTGGTTGAGGAGGAACCGCCAAGTGAAGCTAATAAGATTCGTGAAACAGATGTTGCGATTGAGGCTAAAATTGCCTCTCTTTTTAACGTTTGTTCTGTTGCAGATACCGAGTCACCAGTCAAGGAAGCGGTGGAAATAAACGACGATAGCAATGATGGAATAAACTATTCACCCAATCCAGATACACCGGAAAGGGTGAATGTGAAGCCTGCTATTGAAGAACCTGTTGACTCCTGCTGCTAAGCCTGCCAAAGGAAAGTCTTCAAAGTGTATTAAGTATTACAGCATGAGCAGGATGGTTAGCCAAATATGGAGATCAAAGCACTCAGATGCATTTCTCTATGCAAAGTGGCACAAGGATAGCAAAAAGCTGGGCTATTTAGCATGCGAATGGCGATCTGACATAACTCACCTATGGAGATATGCATACTTTGTCAGTCCTTGACATGAATTATTTCAGAAAAACCGTAGGTCGAGATGATGATAAAGACACACTGGAGTCATGGTTCAAGCGTTTCCTGAAGCACGAGTGGAATACCAACTATCTAAAGTTCGTTGTCAATCCGGGTTGGTCTTACAAGTCAAAGGAGATAACTCGTTCACCAACAAGTCGTCCAAGAGTCGAAGATACAAGATGCCAGACGATCATGGAGAACCAATTTTTCATGGCATACCCTTCGATGACGACTTTCTCTTTGATTTCGTTTCTCGGGAGTTTGACAACATCCATGGTGAAGTCAATTCATTGTGAACGCACACACAAACTGCGGTTCTTTGACGAACATGAACTAGCAGGTTTCAGACTGTCCGACTTGAAGAAGCTTGTCTAGTCGCCTTTGTGTACTGTTGAAGATGTCTGTCGTGACAACATGGACGCCATTGTCGGAAAATTCAACAAGTTCGTTCGTCTACTTGTTGAACATCAACCTTTCAAAGACAAAGACGATATCTTTGAGTACGATTTCGAGTGCGAGTGATGATGGAAGCTAACAAGACAAATACCAAATACTAGAGGGAGATTGTAAGACCCATTTCTATATCAGTCTTTCGTATTTGTACGTATTGTAATGTCTATGTATTTGTTAGCTTGTTAAACTTATCTTTTGTATGTTTAGGCCCAAGGCCATTTGTATTTGAGCTCATTGGGCCGTTCATAATAAATACATAGTATATGAGCACACACACTATATATAATATGTGTAACTCATACACACACAACCTTTTTGCAAAACCTTATCTTCTAAACTCAAACTCTCTCTTCTCTCTCTATCCCTCACGACAATAAACTCACACACACAAGATCCGAGATCTCGGTCTTCACAATTTATTTTCGCTAACTAGTGTGAAGGTTGATCCAAGATAACTAGTAATAGTTGTTTTGTTGTTAGATCCGGTCAAGGGACCTATAATGTTAATAGTAAACTAGTTACATAATTGAAAATCTTTGATATATTATATTGTATACTAAAAGAAAATAAAAACCGTGCATCAAATTCAAAACAATATTTAAACACAAATAATATTGATTACCATTGTTGACAATAAATAAATAAATAGTAACAATAATATTAATCAGTTTTTGTCCATTTGGTTTTGGATTATTACGAACACAGCTTATGATATGATGACAGAAACCCATTTAAAAATCTTTGTCCTTTATAATTAAAAAAATCAGGTTCAATCAACACAATCGCGTATCCAAATCATTTGAGCGAAGGTTGAGGTGTGTGTCAAAAACGAGTAGATTCGATATTATATATATGCTTTATAACGTGTTTCACAAGTTTGGAAAATCCCGTGATATTTGATTGGTGATTTGAACAAGAATTGGAACAATTTTAATAGTGAAATTTGGTCGCATGATTCTCGACTTAATTTTACAGACATATGGCAAGTTTTCATGCTTTTGTTGGTAACAAATTTTTGGGTTGAAGGAATCACCGGAATATCCGTTACTATGACCGGAAAAAAAAAAGAAAAGAGTTTTTATTTTTAAAAGTTTCACTTTGCTCCCCCAAGGTTATAAACATATTCATTTAAATAAACCATTTATATTTTTTTAATTCATAATAATTAAACATTTAACTCGTTCAAAACATTAAATTTCTAGGGTTCCGAACAAAATTGGGACGTTACGATTATTACCCCTAAAAGATAAATTCCGTCCTCGAAATTGATCCTCAACACAAAATTCTAGAACAATATGAGTTTTTTATTATGAAAAGAAAACAAGGATCATTCAATGATGAAAAAATTCAAATACTGAAAAAGATGAAGTCTTAAAATCAAATGACAATAACTTAGAAAATGCTCCAATGCTTCACGGGTCTCGGCCAATATCGTTGTAGCCATGCTTTTTTTATTTTCTGAAAGCTATGTGAGTTTATTTTCAGCGGTTAAAGAAAACACTCTACCGCCAGCAGTAGATGGTATGGCGTTTGCGCCGGTAGCATGAGTGCTCTTCCCGATGTTTTAATAGTAGATACGGACAATCTTGGACATAATGTCTTGTTTGTTTACATTCAAAACATCCATCAGTTGCTTTAATGCATACACCTCCATGGAGTTTTCTGCATATTTTGCAGGGTGGTAACGGATCCCGATATTGTAGAACACCGGTCTTATCATCATGCAAGGAACGATGCCAACTTCCGTTCTTGTTATTGTAGTTATGGTTTGAATTCGATTTGTGACTAGCGGAATATGGAGCTTGGGAAGCTTGGCCGACATTTAGCGTGAGGTTCTTTATGAGGTTCCCGTAATACTTAAGTTTCATAGTTTTGCTTGCAATCTCTAGATTTTGGACTGCATTAGCCACTTCAGTAATGTCGTTATACTCTTGGTTAACAATAAGCCACTTGATCCTTTCACGTAATGCCCATTTCAATTTCTCGGCTAGTTCTTTTGGGGTTCCGGTAGGACCGGCAAAACTAGCCAATCTTGTGAATCAATCCATGCATCAGTCATCGGTTTGTCTTCCCTTTGTTTAATTGAAGCAAACTCACGGATGTACTCCTATCTAAAAGCGAAGTGGAAGTATCGTTGGAAGAATAGGGTTTTAAAACTACCCCATGGCAATGCAGCAGCGAACTTATCACCCCCTCTAGCATGTTTAACAAAACTCCACCAACACCTTGAGTTGTCCTCAAGCTTATAAGCAGCCAATCTCGTTTTAAATTCATCATTGACACCCAAAACTTCAAATATATTCTCTATGTGAGAAATCCAGTTATGTGCGTCAATTGATGTCTTTGCTGAGCTAAAAGACTTAGGGTGTTGCTTTTGGAATCTAGAAAGTCATTTGTGAATGCTAACATGGGACGACATCAATGGTTCCTTTTTCTTGGCCTTTGGTGGCGAAAGGGGAGGTGTCGGATCACGGGGAAGAGCAGGGGAATGGATTGGAGTTGATGATCGAGGATGAGTCGGGGATCGAAGGGGAGTTGAAAAACGGAGTGGTGCTGGAGATTGGAAAGTTTCATTAAATTGATAATCTTTTCCTCCATTTCCTGATGGTTTGAGTTAGGTTAGGGAGTAGCTCGATTTTCATTCGTTGAGCAACTGTCTCAATAAGGTTAGGGAGTAGACCATTAGACCATTGATTGAACGTCCTTCTGCATTGTTAATGGTACGAAGCCGCTTGAGTCACGACGGGTTGATCTTCTAATTGGAGGCATTCTACAAGAAAAGATGATTAAAAAAATAGAAACTTACAATGTCGAATCCACCCGACGAATTGCTCACGCATGAGGATACTGAACAAAATACAATAAGTATACGAAAAAGATCTTTACCCATACCCCACATGTTTTATTTAATTTTTTTAAATATTTTCGACAGAATACCATAATTGTAACACCTCGCCCGTTCTAGGGCTGACGTGTCACATTTACAGTTGGTCAAAACTCAATGCGCCATTTTTCTTAATGATAAAACATTACATTTTCAAAATAAATACAAAAATTGTGTACAAAACATCATTAAATTCTTCTTTTGGTAAAACTCTTGATCCTTAAGTTTTTTTCCCCTTGAGCCCTCGATCAGATCCTTCTAGATAGCCCTGTTGGTTGACGTACATATAAACGAAATATGCACGCCTGAATTTACTCAGTTGGACAACAACTATAACAATAATGCAATAACTTAACATACTCGTTTTAATAATTCATATTCACTATACATCTTTCGGTGCATCCACATTCACTGGACACCTTTCGGTGCATCCACTGGACACCTTTCGGTGTATCACATTCACTAGACACCTCTCGGTGCATCAAATTCACTAGACACCAATTTTTTGGGTTGATGGAATCACCGGAATATCCGTTACTATGGCCGGGAATAAGAAAGAGAAGAGTTTGTATTTTTAAAAGTTTCACTTTTCTCCCCTAAGGTTATAAACATAATCATTTAATATAAACCATCTATAGATTTCCAATTCATAGTAATTAAGCATTTATAATTTTTGAATGACGAATTAATAACTCGTTCAATACATTTTATTTCTAGAGTTTCGGAAAAAAATCGGGATGTTACAAGGACGCTAGAGCGCTTGTGTTTGTTCTTTCTTGGCATGCTAAGCTTAGGGGCGTACCAACATAGAAACAATGGGGACAGTTGCCCTCCACACAAAAAAAAATAGTTCCCATCCCCCCTTCAAAATTTTGGTTAAGCCCTCATCAAAATAAATCCTTGGTTTGCCACAGGCTAAGTTCGGCATTCTTAAGCAACATATGAGCTCCGAGATTGCTATTTCCCTATCGTTCGTATGTTATAATTCAGAATGATATGATCGTATGCTTTAGTCAATAAGTACAAAAGGTCATATAGTGCGACTTATTAATTACTCAAGGTAGAATCAAGTTGTGGTTGGTCAACATAGTTGCATAGCTCTTCACCCTTAGGACATGTGAGCTAATAGGAGTGTCTTCCAACATACGGTATGATATAAGCGCTTCATTGTTTCAAAGTGCTCATGTCTAGAATGCTGAATGGTCCTCCGAATCTCTTTTGACTTCTTACACCAAGGAGGTCAACATGAGACAAAGCACACTAGACAAGTCTTCAAGATGTTTAGACTAGCTATCTTAACCGCTTTGGTAGCGTTAGCTGTTGGCTCATCATGTATGGGAGCTTCTAGGTGATAGTACTACTCTTCCAATTTGAGAACTATTCTCAAACTACGGTCCAGGAAGCTTGTGCCATTGAACTTTTCCTTGTCCAGTCTGACGTACATTTGAACATATTCAAAGGGTAACTAGAGGCCGTTGACTGAAAACCAAAACTATAATGCAGCTACAAATAAAGGTCATCCTGCAAACAGGAACACAATTTCTAGCCTTACTGTACAAGCACCTTGACGAGTATCAAAAGAAGCAGGCATCCTTGCAATTACGAAAATAAAACACACAACATAAAACATTACAGGTAACATTTAGTCTATGTCGATCACAATAATACCAAACACAACAGATTTAAAAGTCTTAAAATGTAACTCCAGCTGCAACAAAAGACTTTAATATCATGAGTCCTACAAATGAAAAGATAATGCAGCTTCTTTACAACAAGACCCTCATCCACATAGAAGTGCTTGCTACTTCCCACGTCGGGATGACGCGTGAAAAATATTTAGCACATAAATTAATAATCAATTAATAGACAAAACATGTATGTACGCTGGGTTTAAGGAATTGAACTGTGCATTATAAAGAATGGGTTCATAGATCACTTCAGAATATATGGCACAGTTTGAATACATGATAATTGTTCATTATAAGCTTTAATAGCATCTTAAGTTTGCAAACTGTAACTAGGCCCAAGCTATTGATCGGTAAGCAGAAATAAGACCGAATTTGGTTACCACCCCACTAATGACCCTTTTCTTCTATTAATCACAAAACTCGACTTACAAAACTGATTACATACTCATATACTACTCAGCTAGGCATTCAAATCAAATACTAACACTAATAAGGATAAACATAATTAAACTAATAATTCTAATCTATTACAGCCTAATTTATCTAAACCGATAAACTCAGTTTAACTTTCTAATTATATTTAATATCCAACTCCTTGATTTTCTCAACCTCTCGCGATCTGATAGGGATTATGCCAACATAGATGGAAAATAATTTATGGAAATGGATACACGTATTACCTTACGAGACGATTTCTTGGTAGAAGCCTTTTTAAATCCTATGGCATATGGTCCATCAGGTATCAGCTGAGAAAATGCCACTGCAAAAACAGTACTTGCACTTACATTAACAAAAAAGGTAAAATAAAAAATGAAGTGAAGAAATAAACTTCAAATGATAAAAGTATACATGTATCCCCTTGTTGCAGTTTGTTTGAAACCATGTACTCTTTGAGTCCATCTAAAACGTACACATTATTGAGCAAAAAATGGAAGCGCAGATGCCATTCATTAATTTCATCGTCAACAACATAAAATGGGATCCCGTGAGGATCAGAAACTTCTGGTAAATAAGCCTGAGGTATATATGCACATTCATTAACATTGTCAAATTCTTGCATTTAAAATATCATTGGGTGGAAATAATATAAACGCTTTGTCTCACCTCTGCATACTTGCTTGGAATGACTATGCTGCCATCCTTGTGGATATCACCAGCAGTTAGCTGCTTCTCAAACATTGAAGCGATTGTACATTTCAGGCTACGTTAAGTTAAAGAATACACTAAACATACGCTAGAATCGATAGTCAAAACATCAATGAGACAAGATATAAATAAAAGGATACAATTTACGAATTGGGAGCCTCCTTATTTCCTTATCAAGATCCAACACTTTGCTGAAATGTCGTTCCTAAGAAATTTGTAATCCATAAAGATAGCATTATTGAAAAACAAAAAAACCTGAAACGCAATCTTTTAGTCCGAACTTCCATCTTACCATAAAAGAAGCAATCTTTGAGCATTCTAGACATATCACCTTTTCCGTACCATCCTCAAGCAAAAGCCAGTCGCTGAATGAAACAAAGCATGAACAACGGATTGGCTGCAAAGATGGAACACAGCATTGGTTAAAATATAAAAGAAATAAAATCCAATGTGTATCCTTTAACATATAAATTTTTCTAACAAAAAAATACGAATTATACTCACCTTGGTACAAGACTGGCACTTCCTCCAATCCTGTTGTTTTTTGTGAAATGTTTCGCAGAACCGTCCAGATTCATAAATCGAACTGTATGAATCCAAGATACAAATTAGATGAGAAAGTAGTTCTAGTAACTCAATTTGGGCATGGTTTGCACATTTCAATAGATTACGCCCATCAATCTGCACGATCTTAATTTGCGCAAAACTTAAACCTAGATAGGTAAAGTCACACACATTCTTATGTTGTTAAAGTTTGAAATCTCATGGTCACATGCAATATAGGGTGAATTGTAGTACAAACCCTTTTAGTTTCAGTGAGTTTGAAATTGTGTGTACATAAAATATCAAGTCAAAAACAACATAGAACTCCAGATCCACTAATATACTGCTTAAAATCCAAAATTTTACACAAAGAATCATATAATCAACTCATATATAGACGATCTGGATGACATTAGATAGGAAATATTCGATTGAACTTACTAGCAGCGACCGCACAGCTCTGCGAATTTTCCTGTGGTTAGAACCCACCCACTTCTCAAGGAAATGGATGAAGAGTCGTCACAGTGGAGGCAAGTGTTGACCCTTGATGCAGACGCCATGAAAGATGCTTCTTCAACAAGAATGAACAAAACCCTAGACGATGAAATTGGGGTTTGAATGCTAACCCCCCTTTTAAAGCATCATCTAGGATCATCATAAAATCCAGCTCAGCATATTCATGTATCGTATCTCATCATCCAGACACATAATTAATGTATGAAAACCGCAGCTCCAAGCCTGTTTTGGGGTCGGCAACAAATGACAAAATTTTAGCAAAAGTGGAAAAGATAGTTGGAAGGTTCTAAAACTATTCATTAAATGCATTAAATATTTATTAATGATATTGTCCCTTTAATTATGTGAATTATTTTATAAAATAAGGAGGTATATTCACGAAAAATATTATAAGGCAGTGAAAAACTTTCTTCATAAAATTAAACGCATGTGATTTTTTATGACCTATTGTAATTTATAGATATCAATTATAATACAAACAAATCAACTATAATTATAGTACATATAGTACTAGCTTAGACTACATGGGTAATTAACTAAAATTAAATATATATAAATAGATAAAATACAAATTTAATAATATACTTATCTTACAATGTTAATAAAAGTCCTTATACATATAAACAATTATACAGTTAAATATAAACAGTTATATAGTTAGCTGACATTATTTGTTTAATTGTACTTCGTTGTATTCCTTTGAGGCTACACATGTCTTAAAAAAACGAAACTTATAAACAGAAAATAAAAACATAACGTAAAATATTTATTATTAATTAAAAATTATAAACATAAAGATAACACAATACACTTGGAGAGTGTATACTCAAAGAAGTAGAGCCATTTTTACCTTCTTTGGTTTCCAATAACAATTTTCTCAATCTACGGTTTTATCGGTAAACATAAACATCAATTTGAATACCTAAGGTCTGGAAAAATCATGTAATAAAAAACATACTATAAATTTAAGCATATGTATTGAATAAATATGTGAAAATTAAAGGCTTGTAAATATCTATTATATTATATCTAATATACAAAATATG
Source organism: Bidens hawaiensis (assembly GCF_021521415.1). NCBI lineage: Eukaryota > Viridiplantae > Streptophyta > Magnoliopsida > Asterales > Asteraceae > Bidens > Bidens hawaiensis. The sequence goes on along the minus strand of NW_027499013.1, from coordinate 59,775 downwards.
TGAAAATTAAAGTTAAGAAAAAAGTTAATGTAATGTAAAATTTTTGGGTGTTATGATATTAAATTTAGCTAAATTAAAATTAACAGCATGTTTTTAATTAATTTATTGTTTAATATAAATAACAAAACAGTTAGTTTTGGAACAATTGAATTGATTTATAATTATAAAAAAACTATTACTAACTGCGCACTATTAATGGTAAGGAATTAAAAAATATGGGATTTTTATGGATAAAGAAGGGAAACTGAAAGGAATTTTGTGGGGCATATGTTCAAAGTGTAGTTTCGTTTTTCTTTTTATGGTATATTGGTGTTCTAGCGTCTTACTAGTTTTTTTAATCAAAATTTTGTTTGGTCGTTATAAAAAAGGGAATTAAAAAGATAAAATTTTTAAAATTTGACAAATAAATAGTATTAAAAAATTATCATATTTAAATAGTTGAATTAATAGTTAAATAATTTGTAAGGATTAACATCGAAATGACACATCAACAAAAAATAACACCCTCTTATTAAGAGTATACATTTTGTAATTGAACACATACCAATTCATTTTAATAAACAACCAAAAGGGTGTAATTTGAGAGAAATCATTTGGAAACCATAAATGTGTTCATGATGTGCGAAAATATATATATATATAAATAAAACACAAGTCGCAACTAAGCTTTAAAAACCAAACAATCTATCCTAGTTCACACAAAAGGCAAGTGTATCGGTCGCGTATAGCACAGATGAGGAAAGTCTGGATATCGAACTCGAAGACACGTGAAAACGTTTATAATCACTAAACTCTAACCAAGACTCACCAAAATATTTAATTGATTTTTTTAGATTTAATTTAACTACTTAACTTAACTAAATGAAAACTTTTAACAAAACTTCAGAAACTTTGACTGCAGTGATAAAAACGTCTACCTAGGTAAGAATCATATTGAAGGAGATGACAAGACAATGGATTGAAAACTCTCACGAAACCGGTTCTAAAGGATGACATAACTAAGGTTCGCTCAAGAAGGTCAGATCACCTCTCGGTCTCACTAACAAACTCTAACTTATTTTAGTTGATTTTAAGAACAAACCGGGAAAACAAATTATTAACGTGTTCTAATGCCGACTCACCTCTCGGTCTCACCGACACACTAGCCTAATGGAAACGAATACTATGCAACCAAGGATAGAGGAACAATTCAACTTAACTTAAACTAGACCAACTAATCGCTCAAACACCCAAACCCGACAAGAACAAAACCCGCTCTCGCGCGATCTTAATTCTAACAAGTAAAACTAATGAGACGAGTTTACTTCTTATCACCTCTCGGTCTCTAAGAAGATGTTTCACAACTGATTTTATCTAATTAATTTACTCACTTATCCCTACGGTTGTACTTCCCGCAAATAATCCCTAAACACAAAGTAAAGAGCCTTAAACATGCAACAACTAATCAAAACCGATTCAATTAATTAAAGCACGAGGTTATTAGGTATAATCAAACAAAACACAGCCACTAAACACAATCTAATTTACTGTTAGATCAAACTTTATATTAACAATTTAAGCCATGATCATTAACAATCCATATTATTAGTCAAAACCTAACAATATTCATCAAACCTAGGTAGAACAAACAAGATTAGCTACTCATTAAGTTTTGACAGCCATTAACATTCAAGTAAAACATCAACATAAACATAATCAAACTCATTCAAAATCCAAGAAGAACTAAATCAAAGTCAAACAATCAATTACTTGCAAAACAATCCAAAGAAAAAGATCAATTCAACTAGTTAGGGTTCTTGAACAAAAAACAAAGTGTATGAATGATTACTTAGGGTTATTGAGCTGAGTTTATGGATGTATTTGATGCCTAGCTGCTGCACAAGAGTCTCCTTGGTGTTCTTCTTACTCTCCAGCCGTCACAGCCACCACAGCCGCCAAACTTTTCTTCTTTTTCCTTTCTCCTTTGCTGCTGCCGATCGGAACTATGGATAGGAGTTAGGGTTTTTTTATTTTCGGGATTTAGGGCTGGATAATGGCTGAAAACTAAGTTAATTAACTTAATATAATATCATGTAAGGCTTCTAACTTGTGGGCTTAGGTCGGGCCTTGAGTTGTAGCTTTGAAACTTGACCAAAAAGGCCCTAGAATCTTCCAACTTAACTCTTTTTTCACCATCTTTCATAAACCTACAATTAACATTTAAACTTTGTAAATTATTGCACTTAAACCCCAATACTTTCATAAAATAAACAATTAAGCATAAAAACCATGATAAAATCATAAGGAAAGTAAGTGTGTTTTACTACACATCAGTTCATCTTTTATGCAACATTTTGCCCGATTTCGTTTTCTTTGATCTAGGTGTTTCCGTCACCTAGATCATTCGTTTTATTCGATAGCTGTGAGATCCAAGGTTGTTTCTGTAAATAGTATAAGAACTATCAAAGATAATAATATTTGAATTGCTTTTAGGGTTTTATTAAGATTGCATACTCTTACATGGAAAAGAAAAGGCCTTATAAAGGCAACAATTACAATGTAAACCGACTGGATAATAGGAAGCAAACTTTGCTGAAATAAAGCAAGAGGACCGGTCAAAGAGAAGACTCAATAGCAACGGTTGTTATTCAAAAACTAAATAAAACTTGACCCATGCAATCCATGAACTTGAATAGAATCTGACCCATCAGGGGTTTGAATTACTTTCTAATACCCGCCGATAATTCAAACTCTTGCATCCCAATCATCTTCCTAAATTAGCCAAATTTTCTTTTGAAAGTGCTTTTGACAAGATGTCTGCAGCTTGCTCTTGAGTACCACAGAACTCTATTTTTACTTGTTTCTGAGTTACCATTTCACGAACAAAGTGATACTCTAACTCAATGTGTTTGGACCGGCTGTGTATTATTGTGTTTTTAGATAGACATATAGTAGACCTGTTGTCACAGTAGATTGTTGTAGCCTCCTTTTGACTTAGCATCAGACATTCAGGATTCTTCTAAGCCAAATGGCTTGACAAGTGGCAACGGTAGAAGCAATATATTCAGCCTCAGTACTTGATAAAGAAACGACTTGTTTCTTTGTGCTCCAAGTAATTGCAGCACTTCCAATGGTGAATATGCTTGCTGATGTACTTTTTCTATCATCCATACAACCTGCCAAGTCACTATCAGAAAACCGGACAAATTACCCCTTGACCTTCATTTGCACGTTTAAACCAAAGGCCAAACTTTAGAGTTCCTGCCACATACCGCAGAACTCTCTTGGCTGCACCAAAGTGAATTTCGGAGGGATTTTGCATGTACCTTGACACTAAGCTGACCGAGTAAGCAATGTCAGGCCTAGTGTGTGTGTCAGGTAAATAAGACTGCCCACCAACCTTCTGTATATTTCTGCATCAGCCTTATTAGCATTATCATCCAGTTGCAGCCTTTCATTTGAGTTCATTGGTGTGTCTTCAGTATTACTTCCACTTGACCACTCATACCGAACCTGATCAAAAGATCCCTTGCATATTTTTCTTGTGACATGAAAGTTCCACCTTTTGATTGGTGAATTTCCAAGCCCAAGAAATATGAAAGTAAGCCCAAATCGGTCATCTCAAAAGTAGACATCATTCCCTTCTTAAATTCTGAAACATGTAATGAATTAGAACTAGGAAATATAATATCATCTACATAGAGGCAGACATAGATGACGTCATTAGTTTAAGTTTGTTTGACATACAGAGTTGGCTCGTTGTTACTTCTTTGGTATCCATTTGTGACAAAGTACTCATCTATCTTGGAATACCAAGCCCTTGGAGACTGTTTTAAACCATACAATGCCTTCTTTAAACGACAGATCTTGTCCTCATTTCCTTCTACTTCAAAGCCTTCTGGATGTTGGACATAAATTTCTTCTTGGAGCTTGTTAATTAATGTTTGACTTGGGAAATAAGTTAAAGAGAAAGTGGGAGAGAAAGTGGGAGAAGTAATGGGAGTATCTTGAATGAGTAAATGGAGATAGTGGAGATAGTGCTACGTGGGATGTTTCAGTCTGTTTTTTTTTTTTTTTTTTTCTATTTAAGTAGTAGGCTAGCTTTTGTTTTGTCATCACTTTCAATTCAGTTTGTAATTCATTTTTCAAGTTTTAATATAACCCAGAAAATTGCCCCAAAATTCTTTGTCATTCTCTGTTTACCCCAACATTTGGTATCATAGCGTTCAAGGTTTGTGTATGCCAAAATATCTCAAATTCAACATGTCTGTCGTCGCTACAACCTCAACACCCCCGAAAGAAACCAGTTCTGTATGTCTTCAAATCCCAACCCTAACGGCGACTAATTACACCACATGGGCGATCAAGATGGAGGCTGTGATGGATGTCCAAGGCGTATGGGAATCCGTCGAGCCGAAGGAAGGTGTGGTGGGAGATGAGAAGAAGGATAAGACTGCTGGTGCCTTCATCTTTCAAGTGATCCCGGAGGAAGTCTTGTTGCAGGTGGCAAAGAAAAAGACAGCAAAGGAAATCTGGGACTCGTTAAAAACCCGGTACTTGGGTGCCGAAAGAGTGCAGAGAGCATGCTTACATACTCTCAAGAGGGATTTTGATTCGTTAAAGATGAAGGATGACGAGAGTATCGATGCGTTCGCCAGGAAGTTGAGTGGGATGACTTCAAGGTACAGTAGCCTTGGGGTGACTCTTGAAGAAGACGTGTTGGTTAGAAAGTTGTTTGATTCGGTCCCGGAGAAGTATTTTCAATTGGTTGCATCCATAGAACAGTGTTCGGATATAGATTCGATGTTGTTCGAGGAAGCAATCGGGCGTTTGAAGGCATATGAAGATCGCTTGAACCAACGAAAAGGAAGCGTAATCGGTGATAACACTTTGTTATTCACCCGTAGTGATGGACAACAAAGTCACCAGGGAACCGGGAGAGGTTTCCAACATGGAGGAAGAGGCTGAGGTTCGTACCAAGATTGAGGTGGTCGAAACGGGTCACGGGGCAGAGGTTCAAGTCGTGGTAGAGGAAGACGCTGGGGTGGCAGTTCTCACCTGGAAACTGACAACCGAAAGGGGCGAGACAAGAGACACGTTAAGTGTTTCAAATGTGACCAAATGGGTCATTTTGCATCCGAGTGTACGGAGGATAAAGAGAAAAGGGGTGAAGCAAATTTTGTTAAAAAGGAGGAAGATGAAACAACTCTCATGTTGACCATCTGTGGTGAACAAGTACCAAAATTGGTATTATTAAATGAGCAGAATGTGTTCCCATGCACACATGAAAACCAAACAAAAGATAATCAAGAGATGTGGTACCTCGACAACGGTGCTAGCAACCACATGACCGGGGTAAAGGAATTTTTTGCTGAGTTGGATGATAAGATTACTGGCCAAGTTAGTTTTGGAGACGGATCCAAAGTTTAGATAGAAGGGAAAGGCAAAATCTTGTTCGAGTGCAAAAACGGTGACCAACTCTTGATCCCGAACGTTTATTTCATCCTGGCTTTAAGAAGTAACATCTTGAGCTTGGGACAAATGACTGAAGAAGGATATGAAGTGGGAATGAAGAAGGAATTCCTAAGGGTTTACAACGAGTTCGGGACCTATTGATGAAGGTTGAACGTTCGAAAACAGGTTGTACAAGATCGGGTTAAAGAAAACACGCCCGGTTTGCCTTGCTACAAAGATTGATGATGAAGCTTGGACTTGGCATGCTAGAATGGGGCATGTAAACTTCCGAGATATGGAGTTGATGGTTAAGAAAGGCTTGGTTAAAGGAGTGCCAAGCATATCACACCAGGGTCAAATCTGTGAGGGGTGTTTAGTGGAGAAGCAGATGCGAGATCCGTTCCCATATGAAGCTGAGTGGCGAGCAAAGGAGCCACTCGAACTAGTTCATGCGGACCTATGCGGGCCAATATCACCAGTGACATTGGGAGGTAACCGATTTTACATGTTAATTGTCGATGGTTATTGTCGGTATATGTGGGTTTACATGATAAAATCAAAGGACGAAGCTTTCTCGGTGTTCAAAAGGTTCAAGGTGCAGGTTGAAAAAGAAAGTGAACACAAAGTACACATGCTCAGAACTGATCGTGGTGGTGAGTTCACCTCACACCAATTTAATCAGTATTGTCAACAGGAAGGTATTCTAAGACAATTGATGGCTCCGTACACCCCACAACAAAACGGTATTGTGGAGCGTCGGAACCGTACAATACTCGGAATGACTAGGTCATTGCTGAAGACAACGAAGGTACCGGAGGTATTGTGGGGGGAAGCCGTACGACATTCCGTTTATCTCCTAAACCGAATATCCACAAAATCGGTGAAAAAAATGACGCCGTACGAAGGATGGAAAGGTAGAAAACCAACACTTCATCACTTGAAAGTGTTTGGTTGTGTGGGATATGTGAAGAAGCCCTCAGGTCTGACCTCGAAGCTAGATGACAGATGTGTTGCAATGGTGTATTTGGGAATCGAAGAGGGAAGCAAGGCTTATCGGTTATTTAGTCCTAGTAACCAAAAGGTTGTTGTAGCACGTGATGTCAAGTTTAATGAAAAAAGAATTTGGTCCTGGCCCAACACTCAAAACAATAAAGATGAGCCAGCAACAAGCTGGGTCAACATACAAGCTCATGAAGAAACTAATGACTTAGGTCATTCTGGTGCAAATGGCGACAACATTGACGGTGACCCCCTCACCCCTTTTAATCATTACACACCATCACCTAATTTCAGTTCTTTAGAAGTACAAACCTATCAGGGGAAGTCGTCTAGTTCAAATTCGAGCCCTAACAACACTGAATCGGTGAATCGATCAGCCTATGATCATACGCCACCTCAAGGGTTTCGAACGTTGACTGATTTATACGAAGAAACTGAACCAATGAACGAAGAACCTAATCAATTGTTGTTGGTCGATGATGAGCCAACAACATACAAAGAAGCTGTTGTGAAAAGAGAATGGGTAGATGCCATGAAGACTAAATTGGATTCCATATAGAAGAAAAAGACCTGGTCTCTCGTCGACTTGCCAATCGGTCACAAGGCAATTGGACTAAGGTGGGTTTTTAAATTGAAGAAGAATGCAGAGGGTCAAGTGATTAAGCAAAAGGCTCGTTTAGTCGCAAAAGGGTATGTGCAAAAGAAAGGTATCGATTTTGACGAGGTTTATGCACCGGTGGCACGGATGGAGACAATTCGTTTACTATTGGCTATGGCAGCAAAAGAAGGTTGGTTTGTTCATCACCTAGATGTCAAATCAGCTTTTTTAAATGGTGTACTAAAGGAGGAGGTTTACGTGACACAACCGGACGGGTTTGTGATCGAGAAGAAAGAAAATATGGTGTATAAGTTGGATAAGGCACTGTACGGGCTTCGACAAGCACCGAGAGCTTGGAATGCTCGGTTAGATGAAGCGTTGAAACATATGGGTTTTAACAGGTGTGCTCAAGAACCGGCAGTATACAAGATGCAAAACTCATCTACGCTCATTGTGGGTGTATACGTTGACGACTTAATTGTGACCGGGAAAGAAGAAAAGGTGATCAATGACTTCAACGAAAATATGAAGACGGTGTTCGATATGAGTGACTTGGGTAGATTGTCCTACTACCTGGGCATTGAGGTTGATCAACAAGAAGATGGTATTACCTTAAGACAATCAGGTTATGTTAAGAAGATCTTGGAAATGGCTGGAATGTGGGGTTGCAATCCATCCAAAATGCCAATGGAGTATAAGATAAGTTTAGCAAAAGACGAAGACGGGAAAGCCGTGAACCCCACTGACTACAGGAGCCTCATTGGAATTTTGCGTTATCTGAATCACACGAGGCCGGATCTCGGGTATCCGGTTGGAGCGGTTAGTAGATACATGGAGAAGCCGAAAGAAAGCCATTTCGTAGCCGTCAAACAGATCCTAAGGTACGTAAAAGGAACTATTAATTATGGGTTGAAGTATAAAAGAGGGGGATATGGAAAACTTGTGGGCTATTGTGATAGTAGTCATGGAACCGATTTGGATGACCAAAGAAGCACAACTGGTATGATCTTTTATTATTCTGGCAACCCGATAACATGGTCTTCTCAAAAGTAGCGCACGGTGGCGTTATCATCGTGCGAAGCTGAGTTCATGGCTGCCACTTCAGCAGCGTGTCAAGCCCTTTGGTTAAGGAATCTGGTAGGCGACCTAACGGGTAAGGAACCTCAAACTGTTAAGATGCTAGCAAACAATGAATCAGCCATAGCTCTTATGAAAAACCCGGTTTTCCACGGGCGTAGTAAGCACATCGACACCAAGTACCATTTCATATGTGAATGTGTAGAACGAGGGCAGATACAAGTGGAACATATGAGAGGGAATTTGCAAAAGGCGGACATTTTGACCAAGGCATTGGGTCGGGTCAAGTATTGTGAAATGCGAGCGTTGTTGGGTATGGATGAGACTGAAGGTCCAAGTCAATGTTTGACTTGGGAAATAAGTTAATGAGAAAGTGGGAGAAGTAACGGGAGTATCTTGAATGAGTAAATGGAGATAGTGGAGATAGTGCTACGTGGGATGTTTCAGTTTGTTTTTTTTTCTATTTAAGTTGTAGGCTAGCTTTTGTTTTGTCATCACTTTCACTTTCAATTCAGTTTGTAATTCATTTTTCAAGTTTTAATATAACCCAGAAAATTGCCCCAAAATTCTTTGTAATTCTCTGTTTACCCCAACAGAGGACACCATTGAGAAAGGCAGATTTCACATCAAGTTGGTGTACATTCCAACCTTGATGTGCTGCAACAGCTGGAGCAAACGTCTCTTCATAATCTATCCCCTTCTTTTGGGAATACCCCTTTGCTACCAAGCGTGCCTTGTACTTTATCACTATGCCATCAGGTCCTACTTTCATCTTATACACCCACTTCAGCCCCACCAAGTTCTTTCCAGGAGGTAGGGAAACCAAACTCCAAGTGTTGTTTCTTTCTATGGCATTGAGTTCCTCGATCATTGCCTGTTTCCATTCACTTTTGGATATGGCCTCATTAAAAGTTGATGGATCGGCAACATTTAAGGCAAATTGACAAGTTGTATAAAAATCTGGAGGAACCTCCATTTCGGTAGTTGATGCATAAACATCATTTAGAAATTTTTTTCTCAAAATAGGCGAAGATGAACAAGAACCAGATTAGTCCAAGTCACTAGCACTAACACTACTAGTTATTGGTGACTTCAGAGGCAGTGGAGAATAACTACCAGTGTTGTTGATAAGAGAAGTAGCATTGCCTGGAGTTTGAGGGACTGGAGTTGTAGTTGAATTGGAGGAACTTCCGGAATATTCACTTGCTTCAACTGGAAAAGGGTCACTATAATATCGTTCAAATATTTGTTTCTCACCCTTAAGAGTATCTTCCCAGTCCCATTGAGACTCTACCATGAAAACAACATTACGCTGGGTCATAAACTTCTTGGTTGTTGGGTTGTATCAGTACCCACTGCTTTGGGTAGAGTACCCGATAAACACACACTTTTCAGATTTGTTATCAAGTTTTCTTTGTCATTTAGTTGGAATTAGACTGTAGGCGACACACCCGAATACACGCAAGTATTTGACTGATGGCTTCTTATTCGACCAGGCCCGGCCCATTAGGAGTTTGTCCCACAATGGCAGTTGTGGGTGACACGTTAATCAAATGGATGGCTGTGGCCACTGCTTCGGCCCATAAAAAATTTAAATTTGGCGGTTTCTTTTCTTTTAGAATGCTTCATGCCATTCCCATTATCATCCTATTTTTCTTCTCCACAACCCCATTGTGTTCAGGGGTATATGGAATAGTTAACTCACGTCTTATTCCATGAGTTTCACAATAGGTATTGAATTCACGTGAATAGAACTCACCACCCCTGTCTGTGCGAAGAACTTTGATGCGAAGGCATCAGATTTCTTTGAATCTGGCAAAGGCATCAGATTTCTTTGAAATAAAATACACCCAACATACACGATTTAAGTCATCAATCAATAACAAATAATACAGACTTTGGCCTAGGCTTGGAGTTTACATGGGTGCATAGGTCGGCATGCACAAGCTCAAGCCTTTTCATGGCACGCCCTGATATAGACACAAATGGTTGTTTGCATTGCTTGCCCAAAATACATCCTTCACAGGTAGGGGCACGACTAATAGTGGGTATGCCGAAAACCAGGTTCCTATTTTGTAGGAGTTTTAGACTATCAAAATTGAGATGCCCACACCTTAGGTGCCATAGTTTTGTAGGAGTGAGAGATGAGGCATCATTACTGCAAACTTCAGCTTTTGTAACATCTAGTAGAAACATGTTATTAATCGACACTGTGATCTTTATAAGTGATATGTTATTTTGCTTGATCAAACATTTACCATTTTCAAAATGTAGTGCATACCCCTTTTTCATGAGTTGCCCTACACTTAGTAAGTTATACTCTAGGAGAGGGGCATAGTATACATCATCTAACAACTTATGACTTACATTCCCAGTGTCTATCTAAACCGTACCTTTCCCTTCAACCATCAGCTTCTTTTGTCTCCTAACTGAACCTCCGGTTTGAAGGAATCATCAAGTTGTGTGAAGATGGATTTCAAACCAGTCATGTATTAGAGCAGCCAGAGTCAATGAACCACAGACTATTAGTATTACCAGGTCCTGATGTATGTGTCATAAGGTTGTAGGGTTCTTCAGGAGGTGAGGTAATAGTCATGAACAAGCGTTGTTCATATTTGGGTTCACCTTCTTCTTTTGTCTCTTCAACGACATTTGCTTGCGGGTCTTCATTGTACCAACAATCTTTTATAAGATAACCAAACTTGTTGCAGAGGTTGCATTGGGGCACCTTACTTTTATCAAATCCACGACCTCTGCCTCTTCCTCTAAAGGAACCACGCCCTCGACCCCAACTCCACCATTATTGTTTGCACGAGCTTGTGAATCACTATCTTGAAAAACTTGGAGGGCTTGTTCAACCAATTTTATTTCAAACCCTAATTCACCGAATTCATCAATTTCGTTCATCATTCGTTCTGTTTCTTCCGATTCATCCATTCATTTTCAATTCGATTATCTGAAATTGACCTTTCATTCGATCAATTTCATCTATGTGTTTCTGTTCTTGAAACCCTAATTCACAAGTTCTTCCCCAATTCATTTTTCTTACTCAATTTGACTCAATTTTGTACCATCGTTCCATTCAGTTCATCAAATTTGGTCATTTGTTCGATCAAATTCATTTTAATTCATTTGATTCTCTCATCAATTGATCATGTCTACTAGAAATCAATCTTTTGAGCAACGTATTACTGATCATGACGTAGTGTTGCAACGATTAGAGACTACAACTGGCATGAATTTGAACCAATTAGAAGCGATCCAAACAACAATGAATCTGGAAATTGATTCTGTAAAGAATCAGTTGAACCAAACCTCATCACAATTGTCAAGATAAATGGCCGAGATCCTTAGAGGTCTGCAAGCATTGAAGGCAACTCAGTCTAATTATAATGGATCAGGGGTTCCAATCATCATTACAATCACTTCAATCAGACTCACGATTCAGGGGATCAAAGGTATAATTTTGGCAGTTTTAATAGATTGACCAAGATTGACTTTCCAAAGTTTAATGGCACAAATGTTGAGGGCTGGTTATGCCGTGTGGAACAGTTTTTCACTATTGACTCAACCGCAGATAATGCAAAGGTAAGATGTGCTATTATGTACCTTGAAGATTTTGCATTACTTTGGCACCAATCTTTTGTTAAGTCTAGAGGGGGGGGGGGGGGGGGCTACAGAGGGCATGACTTGGCCTGAGTATAAATGGTTCATTTCCACGAGATTTGCTCAAGTTTTGGATCAAAATGCTATGGCGGCATTGGCATCACTTAGGCAAAATGATGCACACACTGATTCATTGCAAGTGTTGTGTCAAGAGTTTGATTTAGCCTTGACAAGAGTATCCATTTGTGAAGAATATTCTGTAAGTCTCTTTCTAAATCCTCTTAAACCAGAGATTGAAAACCCTCTTAAACTGTTAAGACCAAAGAACTTACCTGAAGCTTACATGTTAGCTAGACAACAAAATTATAACCTCAAACTATTACCTAGCCATTCCTATAAGCCTACTGATACTTATCCTAAACCTATCTACAATCCTACTCCTATATCCTCAGCCAACATTCCTTTATTGCCAGCACCATCATTTAATCCAAGAACCACTTTCACTAAAAATCTTACATCCAAAGAAATAGAAATAGCAGAAAAGCGGGCTAAGGGTGAATGTTTTGGGTGTAATGAGAAATTTTCACCTACGCATAAATGCAAAAACAAACAATTGTTCTCCATGAAATTTATGAAGATGAGATAGAAGAAGAGACACACGGGTATGAAGAATTGGATCCTCAGATTTTATTAAATGCTATCATGGGAGTTTCATCTTACTCAACCATGAAAGTAACTGGATCCATTGGTACTAAACAGTTGCACATTCTGATGTTTTTGGATCTACACACAACTTCATTGATGAAAAGTTGGCTCTTAAGATGAACTGCCCAGCTAAAGCAATGCCTGATCTCAGTATTACTATAGCAGATGGGAATAAGATGAGCTGTAATAAGATTTGTGAAAATTTACAATGGATGATGCAGGGAAATTGGTTCACTGCAGAGGTTTTGTTGATTCCCTTAAGTAACTATGATATGGTACTGGGAATTCAGTGGTTACAAGGCTTAGGTGATATCACTTGGATCTTTAAAGAGCTCACAATGAGATTCAAAATTGGTAAAATATTTGTAGAACTTAAAGGGTCTAAAAGTAAAGGGTTAAGTTTGTGTTCCGGTGAAAAGTTAGATGGGTTAATCAGTAACTCTTCCCTCATAGCTCAAATGTTCAGTTTACAGTTGGTAACCAATGAGGAAATACCTACTTTTCCATCAGTACATGAGCAGAATATTAATCCAAACCTTGATGCCTTATTGAAGAAATATGATAGTGTCTTTGCTGCCCCACTTCTTTGCCTCCTCCAAGAAGCTGTGACCACAGAATTGTTCTCAAAGATGATTCCAAGGTAATTTCTCAGAAACCATACATGTATCCAGCTGCCAAAAAAGACATTATTGAAACCATGACACAAGAGTTATTAGGTTTGGGCATAAAGAGAGAGCACTAGTTCGTTTGCAACACCATTTGTTTTAGTAAAAAGAAAGATGGCTCTTGGCTGTAAGTCCCGAATCTGGATCACTACAATTATGATATCAATATAAAAAGTATAGGTGCGGAATACCGATACTTGGTGATCCAAGAACACGAATAAACACAAGTAAGTAATACGAGATTGCTTCAAAACACACGTATATTAAGATACGTCAGGTACTTAAGCACTCACAATACACTATACTGAATAATGAGTGAACGAACAACCTATACCCTATACATTGGAGACCTATATATAGGAGAACCAGATTACAAAGCCCAAACACACCAAAAGCCCGCTGAGAACCCAAAGGTGTTCTCGGCTTACATGTTAGCCCAAGCCCATACACAAGCTAAACCCAAAACAACTTAGACTAAGTACAAACCATATAAACTAGGCCCAACAATCTCCCCCTTGGTTTGTAGTTTTGTCTTTTAATCATGCTCCATGTAGTCAATGTCAGCATCCTTCAATGCACCCGCCCAAAACTTGCATCTGATAATAGAAGCAACCATACCAGTTAATTCTTTAGCAGCCGTTTCAAAAATTCGATCAGCAATTATCTGGATTTCACTTAGAGTCTAGATGTCCCTTTCTCCAAACTGTAGTAGGCCTCTTGGATCAACAAATCTGTACTGACCCTTTCCTTTCGCCAGCTTGATGACAACTGTAGCAGTGACACTATCATACATCCAAAATCTCATGCTGTATAACGTGCCATCTGGAATCGCGTCTGGCAAAGGTATATGAGTGGCCTTGTCCGTGGCAGGTCACATAACATTTACCATTGTTTTCCCGGTCTTTGGATCTTGGACTCCCTTTGCCTTCTTCAGAAAAGATTCAGCAGTCTTCATATTTGGGAGGCCTCTGTCGACTTCCCTTCTCAGAAAGTTCTAGAAGTCTATACCATGTTTATCATTCGTCGGGTTGGTGAAAGGAGAGTTAATCAGGTCACTAAGATCCACTTTGGTCCAGGAGCCAAAGTCTTTTATTTTCTTGTAATACTCAGTTGTTTCTGACTTCCTCTTTACCTACCACGTATTCTTGTTTGCATCAAAACCCCATAATAGAACTCCTGATCGGTCAACATATTTGTCCGAGAACCCCTTTTAAAAAGTAATGACAAACCTGTCTGATCTGATGATTCAATGTTCTGATTTGAGTTCTTCATCACCAGCAGTTTCTTCTTCCCATTTTCAAGTATTTTTTGCTGAATTTTATCTGATTTCTCTTTGGTGATGGAGGGGGCATCCATGTACTGTTTCAGTGATTCCGACTCATCAATGTTGTCAACAGGGCGAGTAGTAGAACTGCCGCCTTGACTAACGTTGGGCATTTTAGAGACCTCATCATCATTGCCTTTAAACTCGTCTCCAAACTTTTGAAATAGCTTTTGTTGAAGGTCAAGATACAATGCTGTTAATTCTCCCATGTTGGACTGTAGTTCTTTGATCTTGGCATCTTTGTCAGAGTTACCTGCTTCCAACTCTTGAATACGAACGCCTTTAACTACTGAATCTTGCTCGAGTTCAAAGACTCGACGTTGTAATGAATAAATGTCAACAGGAGCATCTTCAAGAATAACACCTTCACCTTTGTTCTGAAGGTAAGATTCTTGCATAGCCAGAATTTGGGCAACTTGTCTGACGTACCTGAACTTGACTGACCCTGAGCATATGGACCAGATGAACCGGAGGGAATATCTGTAGTTTCAGTGTGTGGAATATATGTCTCTAAATCGAATTCACTAACAAAATCACTAGTCAACAGATCATGAAATGAAGGCTCAGCAGTAGATGTATCATGTTCAGCTTGTATTTCAGGAGCATGTGGCTCAGGTTAAGCAGTTTGTTGTTGTGGGCTAATTGTTGCATCTATGGTTGGTGTAGTGGTTATATCAGGTTCACTTATCAGCACGCCAGGCCTCGGATCTTCCTTTTTTCATTTACCTGGACCGAGGTATACGGCTAGATCCTCAGCTATATTTTCCTCACTGATTTCAGCAACTGTCTGAGGAGGCTTCAGAGCAATTGACTGTAACAGAGCTGCTACAGCTTCCACAGCATTTAAGTTCTCAGCACTTGCAGAGGTGTCTGACTGACTGACGGTGTTCAACTTCATCTTCTTCATCATCAGAAATTTCAAATGACGCAACATGTGGCTGATTTGGAGTCACATGTTCATCAGCAACCTGAGCTATAGGCTCAGCTTCTGTTTCCACAAATTGTCTGAATTTAACCAGAGCATGGAGACCCGGGTACACAATCTTGGATCCTTTTCTGTTTTGCTTCATCAATCATTGACTTCATATCCAAGGTGTCAACGGACTTGAAAAGATAGGTGTAGTGAGAATCAAAGATCATTTGCAGGAATCTTGGATACATAAGGAACATCTCCTTCTTCTTCCCTTTTATATTGCTCATCATTTCATTGAAAACGAACTTGGAATAATTGTAATTCCAATCCATGATCAGAGCAGTGACAGCGGACATCTGAACATGACTAATCTCATCAGAGCCCCCTTTTCTACCGGACACGCAGGTGAAGAACGTGTGAATCAAGAATCTCCAGTATTGATGAAATAGCTTCTTAATTGCCGGAGGATAGATACGCTTGTAACCCATTTTGGTGAGGACCTCAGTAACATAAGCAGTGGGGTACTCAGTCGGGTAATCAGGTTGATCACCAAACATCAACACCTCTCTCACGATGGTCTCAGTGATGCTAACTGGCTTCTTTTGAACTTTGGAGTCTATGGAAATAACTCCATCTTGCCCTCGCGGATTGATTGAAGTGTTGTTCCAAAAATCTGTGATCATCTTCTTGCATATGACGAGATTCTCTCGTAGTGCGTGAGAGATAATGCACGTGTTAAGACCGAAAATCATATACTAGAATTCCTTGTGAGTAAGAGGTGGATCATATAAGTATCCAGCTATGTTGTGCGTATCAACAACCTTTAACGAATTCTGATCGGCCATTTCTGCACCAAACGTATCAAGTAAGATAAATATATAGATTAATTCGATAGTATTAAAAATGGTTCATGACAAATAAGAGATTTGGTCCGTAAGATGAACCAGGCCCATATGGAGCCCATTTGACAGCCTAAAAGTCACATTAGTTGGCCCAAATGATAACCAAATAGCATAAAGGCCCAACAGTAAGAGTTAAGCCCAAACGGAGAGTATGAAGCCCAGCTGGTTAGATTTCGGTCAACTGAAAGAGTTCTCTGTCAATGAAAGTAAAAGAAAACAACCGAGAACTGGAGTTCTCGGTCACTTAGCCGAGAATGGGAGTTCTCTGTCAATACAAGGTGTTCTCGGTCAACGAAATTCGACCGAGAACCCCTTGACAGCCGGGGACAGAGAACCCCTTGGGTTTCTTCTTGGGAAACATGCAATTCATCTTCATCCAACCGAGATGTCATCCAAAACTTCCATTAAACCTGCAATTGGTCTAAAACAAACAGCCGAAAACACTTAATTAAACCCTAAGATGTCCATTCATAACCCCTAATTTCTTATGAATTCCTTTTAACTCATCAATTCATCCATGAAATCAGTTTATGGCAACCTCAAGTAAGCCGCTGTCAACACCTAGATCTCACATGGCATAGTTCATTACCTGTTAATCAAACAATGGAACACTAATAGAGGATTAGTGAGGATGGTTAAGTTTTTGGCTAAGGAACTTGAGAGAGAAGCAGATTTTGAACTATAAGAATAATGAAACATTTGATCCAATGATATTTAAACAAAGAATAAAGATGGGCCAAGAACACAAAGTGGGCTCAAACCAGTGAGTGGCCCAAGCCAAGCATGTTCAGACAAGTAGATGGCAAGAAAAACCTTCAAAACCCAAATTAAAAAGAATTTATACAAGCGTTTCGAGGAGAGTAGTTTCGAGAAAAAAATAAATAAAGTAGATAAAGCAAGACAAGATGAAATTAAAACAAAGCAAGAAGAATTAATCCACATTAATATAAACATGAACTCCCTTGATTTGTAAAGTTGGGATCAAATTTCAGTTTTAGTAAAAACGCCGTCCTTTTATGAAAAGATCCAAACATGGAATCATATAGTTTAAGAGGCTGTCACTAGGATTCATGTTCAGCGTTATTATGACAAAAGAGACAGGTTGATAGCAGGTATAACGTAATTAGCATGATTTTCATTGCATTATTAGGTTCAGTTTGGCATAAAGCTTAGATGGACATCACTCATGGACCTGTGATGCCTCCTATCTCTTCTCAAAGCGTATTTGGCTTTCCCCATATCACCTCAATTTGACTTCAACCCCGTAGTACTTGATAAAAACAATATTTTATATATAAAGGGAAATTTTAAGCTTTAAGGTTGAACGTTGGACTTAATGCCAGTAAACTGACAAGCCTTTCATTCGAGACATGACAGGACTTACTTGTGTGCCCCCATCTCTGTTTGACCCTTTAAACTTTTTTTTAAAAAAAATTTCTAATATAATAAAGTAAACTCAATCAACTCTTTTGTAGATTTTTTTTAACAATAATAAAATCTTGACAATACAATATTTTTGGTGATCAAGACACTAACGGGCTCGTGTATGACTGGGTAATTGCTTTTCTGCCTATTATTCGGAGAGATGTATCTGGAGACATGCACATTTCTTCAGAATGACTCTCCACATTAAGTTTAGCAAGTTTAGTTTATATCACTTCAACTTTTGCACATCAAGGAAAGCTATCATACAAATCAATGACTATTCTAGGCCTTTTAAGCTTAGTAACTTCACCCGTTAGGCACACAAAAACAATTTATCTATCACTTTTCAAAGGTTGGATCAATTTTCATTTGAAAATATTTTGAAGCTTCTAAAAAGCTGTTAACTGAATAATAATATCACTTCCTATGGAGTTACATAAAACAGGCGTGTTAAGGATTCAGTCACCCTGGTCACTGTTAAGCTTTTAGGTAAAAGGCTATCCTGTATGACCACAAGTGGTTAACCGGACCAAACGAGTATGAACATACAAGTCCTTCCAGCTCAGATTTACTGACATAGTTTTAAGTGAAAGAACACAAAACACATCATAATCGCCCCAGGTGCTTCCAGTCATCGGGTAAATGGCTATCCTGTGAAGCTCAAAGAAGAACACCGGACCTACCATATACGAGTATATGTCCTTCAAACTTAAGAAAAAGAGTTTATTGAGTTTACTTTATTATATTAGAAAAAAAAATTAAGTTTAAAGGGTCAAACTAGAACTACAGAGATGGGGCATACAAGTAAATCCTATCATGTCTCGAATGAAAGGCTTGTCAGTTTACTAGCACTAAGTCCAACGTTCAACCTTAAATCTTAAAATTTGCCTTTATGTAATTTTTGTTTATCAAGTACTAGGGGGTTGGAGTCAAATTGAGGTGATCTGGGAAAGCCAAATACGCTTAGAGAAGAGATAAGAGGCATCACAGGTCCATGAGTGATGTACATCTAAGATTTATGCCAAACTGAACCTAATCCATATCACTGATGCAATGAAAATCATGCTAAGTACGTTATGCCTGCTATCAACCTGTCTCTTTTGGTATGGTGGGGATCTGGCTGAAGTTCTGACTGGGAGAGTGGGTGGTTTTTCCAGTGTCATTTGAAGATTGACCAGACTTGGTGAAGAACACTGGAGCTGGTTTGGGTGAGTTGGATGATGATGATTGACCTAGAGTGGATGAGAACATCTGGAAGTTCACCTGAGGTGGTTGTTGAGTGGGCTTGAATAGTGAGAAACTATCTTGAGACATAAGAGCACTGTTAGAAGCAACATTGTATCCAGCAGCACTATAAGAACTAGCATGATTTATTGCCCGTTGTTTATCATCCATATCACAGGCTTTAATAGTGGCTATCATTTCAGTCATACCCATCCTGTTGAGATCCTTAGTCTTTTCGATAACCGCAACTTCATGTCCCAACTTTTCGGCAAGGAGTTCACCAACTTGTTATTTATCTCTGAAGTTTGCAGATAAATTCCTGCTATTCTCATTTCAGTCACAAGAGAGATGAATCTTTGAAGTTGGGATTCCAATGTCTCTCCCAAAACATGATTAAACATATTGAACTTTTGTCGCAGTAGATCTTGGCGACTTCTCTTCATATCTTCATTTCCTTCATAAACTTCTATCAGTGCAGCCCACAACTCCTAAGCAGATTGAAATTCTCTGAACTGAAGGGCAATCTCAGGTGAGAGTGGCATGGTTAGAGTGGAAAGAGCTCTCTCATCTTCCTTAACTTTAGCAAAGTCATCATCATCATACTAAGCAACTGGTTTCACAAGAACCTCGTCAAAACCATCCCTTTGATAAGTGATCCTTTGAGGTCTCCTCACAATGCTTTTCCAAATTTTTGAATCTTTCATCTTGGCGTAGTGTTCAAAACGAAATTTCCATTCACTGAACCCTTCATGGGACAATAGACGGGGTATACGGGTAGCAGTGCCCATGATGGAATCAAGTTGTTAATGAAGTGACGAATTGGTTGAATTACTAGCATTAGTTATCTGGGTCATTTAACTAAGTTCAATTAAAACTAAGTCCAAATAAAATTGTAAGTCCAATTAGAACAGGCCAAAACAACTAACTGGGCTGAGAACAGGTTCAAACAGGTTGACCGAGAACACAGGTGATGACAATCTTTGACCGAGAACTACAAGATTTGACCAAAACTTGACTGAGAACTGCAAGAACCGAGAACACAACTTTGCCGAGAACTGTTTGGCCGAGAACCAGAGGGCCGAGAACGCTATTTTAGCCAGAAAACACCGAGGATCCGCCGAGAACACCCAAAAGTAAGTCTGATCAGTCAGATTTGGTAACAAATTACCCCGCTTTTTATGGAATTCAAATTATTTCCAAGATTAACATATCAATGACCAAAATAGTAGCAATCTTCTTCTCCGATCAAACACTTGCCGGAAAAACGCAAATACCACATGAAAAACTTATTCTCGAATCTTTGATATCACAATAACGAGCCTGAATAAGGTCTAAGGCTCTGATACCAATTGTAAGTCCCGAATCTGGATCACTACAAATATGATATCAATATAACAAGTATAGGTGCGGAATACTGATACTTGGTGAGTCAAGAACACTAATAAACACAAGTAAGTAATACGAGATTGCTTCAAAACACACGTATATTAAGATACGTCGGGTGCTTAAGCACTTACAATACACTATACTGAATAATGAGTGAACGAACAACCTATACCCTATACATTGGAGACCTATATATAGGAGAACCAGATTACAAAGCCCAAACACACCAAAAGCCCACCGAGAACCCAAAGGTGTTCTTGGCTTACATGTTAGCCCAAGCCCATACACAAGCTAAACCCAAAACAACTTAGACTAAGTACAAACCATATAAACTAGGCACAACATTGGCGGATGTGTATTGATTATAGGAAGCTAAATGAAGCCACAATTAAAAACAGTTTCCCAATACCTTTAATTGATGAATTGTTAGATGAACTAGGTAATGCATCTGTTTTCTCTTCCGATCCGGTTATCATCAAGTAAGGATGTATGAACCTGATGTCTACAAGACTGCATTTAGAGCTAAAGAAGGGTTTAGTACGGATCCAACTAAGATATTGGCTGTTGCTAATTGGCCACCACCAACAAATGTTAAAGAGTTGAGGGGATTCCTAAGCTTAGCCGGATACTATAGAAGGTTTATTCAGTCTTTTGGTAGTATTTCTAGGCCATTGACTAATCTTTTAAAGATGGATGCTTTCATGTGGCACGAAGAGAGTCAACAAGCCTTTGAACAACTCAAACATGCTCTTACTAATGCCCCTGTATTAGCTTTGCCTGATTTCACAAAAACCTTTGTCATTGAAACTAATGCTTCATCTAAAGGTTTAGGGGTTGTTTTGATGCAGGAGGCCGGTCACCCTTTGGCCTTCCTTAGTAAGGGTATTTCGGTCAAGCAGCAAGCCATGTCTGGGTATGAGAAAGAGTTGCTTGCAATATTAATGGCTGTCAAACATTGGCACCATTATCTTATTGTTAAGTACTTTATTATCAAAACAGACCAAATAAGTTTGAAGTATTTGTTGGATCAAAAGGTGAGTACACCTTTACAACAGAAATGGTTAACCAAGCTGCTAGGTTATGACTATGAAATTTTAAATAAACAAGGGGTTGACAATTTAGTTGCTGATGCTCTTTCTAGAGTGGATGGGTTGGCTCTTTTCCAGTTAGGGATTAGTGCAATTGATCCATGTTTATGGCCAAGGATTCAACATATTTGGGTAACTGATGACAAGATTTAGAGTTTGTTACAACAGTTGAAAGAGGGTAAACAAGTTAAACATATGTCTTGGGATGGGAAAATCTTAAAAAGAAAAAATAAGATTGTGGTAGGTACAGATTAGAAACTAAGAGCTGACATTTTACAACTATGTCATTCTTCAGTGATCGGGGGCATTCTGGGTATTTACCTACCTTACAGAGGTTACAACAAATGTTCTACTGGAAGAAATGTCCTAAGGATGTGAGAGACTTGGTAAATTCTTGAAATACTTGCCATAGAGCCAAATATGAGAGAGTTGCTACTCTTGGGTTGTTGCAGCCCTTGCTTACTCCTAACTCAGTCTTCAGTGACATTTCTATGGACTTTATCAATGGGTTACCCAAATCCTATGGTAAAGACTCTATCTTGGTGATAGTTGACAGGTTCACCAAATATTGCCACTTTATTGCTTTATCTCATCCTTACACTGCAGACCACATTGCCCTTTGACAATGTGTTTAGGTTGCACGGTTGTCCTAACACTATAGTGACAGACCGAGATCCAATTTTTTTAAGCCAATTATGGAAGGACTTTATGAAATTACAAGGTGTTCAATTGGCTTTTTCTTCGGCTTACCATCCTCAAAGTGATGGTCTGACAGAGGTGCTTAACAGGTGCTTAGAGACTTATTTGAGATGCATGGTCATGGATGACCCTAGATTATGGCCTAAATGGTTAACATTGGCTGAATGGTGGTATAATACAACTCTGCATTCAGCCATTGGGATGTCTCCCTTTGAGGCATTATATGGCCGGGATCCCTCCTCCTTTACACATTCCCTACATTCCTAATGAAACCAAACTTGAATCTGTGGAACAATGGTTTAAAGAGAGGGAAATAAAGCTAGTGACTTGAAAGCTAATTTGCATAAAGCTAGAAACCGCATGAAGCATATGGCAGATAAGAACTGATCTGAGAGGCATTTTAATGTGGGAGACTGGGTGTATGTTAAACTACAATCATATGTGCAGACAACTCTCAAACAACGTCATAATCAAAAGTTGGGTCCAAAATATTATGGGCCTTACTTAATCTTGGAAAAGATTGGTTCAGTTGCATATCGTATGGATTTGTCTAACTCTACTCAGATTCATTCAACTTTCCATGTTTCACTTTTAAAGGCTGCACCAGGCCCTTCGCCTATCATAACTCCTTTGCCTCAGGACTCTGCATTTTTTGTCCAACCTCGTGCCATATTAGATCGGAAGCTGCTTAAGAAGGGTTCGCGGGCAGGAGTTCAAGTGTTGGTGCATTGGCAGGATTTGCCAATTACATAAGCTACTTGGGAAGACCTTGAAGCTCTACAAATGCGCTTTCCTAATTTCAAATCTTGAGGTCAAGATTCTAGTCAACGAGGGAGTATTGTTACAACTATAAATACGTACAGGGATTAAACTTGTAATAACAGGAAGTTTTATTAGTTCAGGGACTAGAATGTATTAGTTAGATAGTTGGGGACTTGACTTTAATTGGATAGTTAGGTTGTTGTTAGTTGTTAGTTCGTTAACCTGTACATATAACGGAATGAACAGAAGTAATAGGCAGGCTTGATTTGATTGAACTTCTTCATTCTGAATTCTCTCTTTCAATTGTATTTGCAGTTCATAATTGGCCTTCATCTTTTTCTTTTTCATCAACACCTTGATCGATCCCAAAGGTCTCGGGACATGAGGATAGTCTTCATTCGGATGTTCCAATGCTCATACCCATCACCTTTGAACAAGGGTATCGGGGTAGGAGCAGTTGGCAAGGTACTCGTTTGTTCAGCCATGAGGGTGATTGGAAGTGATGAGTACTGAGGCTTTCGATTGATCTTACACAAGCTCTGATACCATTGTTAATGGTATAAGAATTATGAAAGATATTAATATTTGATAAACGGCAGAAGAGGATCAGAATTGCTTTTAGGGTTTTATTAAGATTGCATACTTTTACATGGAAAAGAAAATGCCTTATAAAGGCAACAATTACAACGTAAACCAACTGAAAAATAGGAAACAAACTTTTCTGAAATAAAGCAAGAGAACCGGCCAAAGAGAAGACTCAATAGCAACTTTTGTTATTCAAAAACTGAATAAAACTTGACCCATGCAATCCATGAACTTGAACAGAATCCGACCCATCAGAGGTTTGAATTACTTTTTAATAGTTTATAGTTTCAGTGCCTGCAAAAAATTTCTAACAATTATATAACTCAGTTTCAAAGACTAGTAACTATATACTTCATATTCACAAAGTCAGATTTATATAAATAGCGTTGTACACACAAAACACCAAAATCTCACCACATCCACTTGGATCCAAGCTAATTTACTCTAGATAGTTTATGGAGACATATCATTCAAATGGGTAGGAGAAAATTAAAACTTAAATAACAAATATGCACAAAACATCATTAGCAGAAATTAAATTCAATGATAACACATCCTCCAAGTCATCGAACTTTAGGTCCACTGAAATAAACTTAGTTACAGAAACCTAAAAGTGCAATTATTTTCACAGTTTCCATTAAGCCGATATAGCATGCAATTTCTTGTTGCATATTAACCAATTTCTTAGACTTTATGAAAGTCAATACACTATCTAGTGTATAATTTATCCATAAACAAAAGAGTTTACATATGTTTTTAACAAAATTATGCAATTAAGATCTTATTGGTTCATACACAATTTCAGTTACCCAATTTCACATTTTTACTATACAAGTGCAAAGGTTATGAATATACAAATTTGAAAGCATCTTCGATTTGCAGTCTCATTATGAAAACACAGTGTAGTCACATCTATAATTAGTTGTGTTTGTAATTCATGAAGTTCGAATCTTTCCTTAAATTCTTAAGCATTCAAACAAATATGACAATTAGCGCCAAGGACGGATCTACGGGAGGGTCAGGAGGGTGAGAGGTCTGATGGATTGATATGCGTTAGGAAAGAAGAAGACACAGTATATTAACTTTTATTAGATTAAAGACTTTAAATATTAACGTGGGCTTTTTAAAAAATTGAGCTTGGCCCACCTGTGCAAATTAAAAACCTATTGTTTTTATTTGATGTGTTTTATATTTTCAAGAAAGTCATAATTAACTATCAAGTTTCTTCAAAAATCTGATCTAACAAAAATTAAGTTTCTTTTATTTTAGTAATTTTCTTGATTATTAATTGTTATTTTAATAGTTAATAAGTAAATTTAATTGAAGGGTATACGGTTATTTTGCCATATGCTGTTACATTCAATTAGATTAATATTTCACACAATTCTTGTCATAATTTTCTATTAATTTTATGTTTAGAAATGCACCTGTAGACATATTTAGGTAAACAACCCAAATCAAGTATCACAAATTCATCAAATTCATTAAATTCCAGTGAAAATAATGATAAAAGAAGCCGAGAGGAAATTGAGTGGGTCTAAAAATGAAACCATTATGTTCTTTTGAGAAAAATGTTTTTGCAAGTGTTGAAAAAGAAGCAGTTTTACAAAGCTTTCAAGCTATGGGGTCTCATAGATACAATTACCAGTCGCTACGTCAATTGGTAATTAAAAGACAGTGATTGATGTGCTTTAACGGTAAAAAAACCATTTAAGCTACGACCCCCGATAAAAATGTGATTAAAATGTTCTGGTTCCGTCACTGTCACTGATTAGCGCAATTATATAAAAACCATTTAATCATATCATTGAACCTTTTTCTTAGTGTCATCTAATTATTCTGGAAGATAAAGGTTGTATCTTCTAGGGATTCCATAAGACATATGCAATCTTTGAATGAACTAAACTGAAGTAAGTCTAAGAATGAACCTTTCAAGTTAGCAATGTCGTTTTTGATGGCAATGTCCAGTTCGTCAAAATATGGCTGAAGAAAGGATATTTCCTTTTCAGAATTAGAGGGAGAAACATTCAATGTTTCTTAAGGAATACTATGAGATGATCCAGTCAGTCTCATGTATTTTCTTGTTCCCTTCAAAGATACTGAAGGTTCTTGATAAACATGTTCTTAATTTGACATGTATCACGCTCAAGGGACACAATGAATCATTAGTGTATTTAGGAGTATAGAATACACTAGGAATCCTTAAGGTCTTATTTCTCAAAATAATCTCCTACCTCTCTGATGAACATAAAGTATGCAGTTCTCCCGTATGCGTAATTTCGTTGCCAAATGAATTTTGAAATACTTAAAGAGAGATCGATTACTTGATACATGAAACTTGAAATTTGAATTAGCATACCATATATCAGATCATGGACTGTTATCCATTCCTTTCACTAGATAATCGTTTGTTCAGATTTTGCAAGTTGTTAGAAATTGATCTTGATTTTTGACGTTCACCACTTCTTGAATCAGCTCTGATGCTTCATCTTGTTCCTCGAATTTGCAATCTTGTATTAAGTGTCCCATGACTTGACAATTCTTTTCATTTTCGAGAAGAATGTTTAATTGTTTGTTACAATGAGTAGTAGTGTAGAATCAATGAATGTTTTAGATAAAATAAAATACAAATCAAATGTAGGAACTGAATTCAAATGAAACAAACAAAGTAAGATACAAAACGAATACAAAACAAAAGGTGTTGATTGAAGTTAACAATCATTTGCATTACATCTGATACTATGTTCAGGTATATATATATAACTTGGTTGGCGGCGTGATTCCTCGGAGGATTAACCATCCAACGTTAATGGTTGACACAGTTGTAATTTGAATCAGCCGACAAACAACTAATGACCTGCGAGCCTATAAGTATTACATTTAACTATAGTCGCTTATTCATTTAAAAGATACACAAGAACGTACTATAATAAGTAAAGTTTGTTTATTAATTATTTAATATAAGTTCAATATTAATCGCAACCATGTTGATACCCACCCTGAAAAAAAGATCTTTTCAGAAGTTTGTTAAGGCTGTATAAAACCATTTCACCCTCTTAGGAACTAAAAATATTCATGGCATTCTCTATGAACAACTAACCTATAATCAAAGCATCCAATGCACTCTCAAAGAAATTCACTGAGTAAGCGTCGGTGTTCCTGATGGAAAACCAAACAAAAATGCAGCTATATATGAAACCCATGTGCTGCATATAGGATGCACCTCGATGAACAGGCTTGGAATTGTTATTAATTTGGTGTTCCATATCCATTAACATGTTGGGCAAAAAGTTATCAAAAGCAGCATCCATCAAAAAGTTATCAAAAGCAGCATCCATCATTCCGTTATGTATAATGAAACTATGGAACACATTTTCAATTAAGTTCTCCATACCAAATGTATAAACATACAACATCAAAACATTACAGACAATATTTAGTCTCTCGTTTCCATCACAGCAATAACAACCACATAATTTTTAGAAGTTCATAGCAATAATTTACTCCACTGACTACAGAAGACTATCAAGATTTGAAGATAAATAGACATCCATCCAAAGAGAAAGTAGCTGCTTCCTATTTCTGGTCGATGCCTGCAAAATGTTTAGCAAAATTAACCGACGTATAATCAAAAACAGATTATTACCTTGGATTTAAGGAGCTGTACATTTTCAAGATCGAAACCTCCCCCCCCCCCCCCCCCCCCCCAAAATGTATGGCAACTCTTTTGATATATAATAATTGTTCACCATAACTTTTAATGACATCTTACTTTTGAAAATTAAGACTAGTCGAGATTTTTGACACACATGTATACATGGAAATTAATATTAGAAAGAATAAACTAGCTAGCTAGTACCTTGCCAGATGGTTTCTTGGAAGAAGCCTTTCTAAATCCTATGACATATTTTCGATCAGGCACCACTCGAGAGAATGTCACTGAAAGAGCAGTTAGTTGTAGTTAAATTGATAAACACAAAATATAAGAAAAATAGATAAAGAAGATCAGTAAAGAAGCAAACTTGAATTTATAAAATAATTACATGTGTCTCCAGCTTGCAACTTGTGTGAAACCATAAACTCTTTGAAGCCCTCTAAAACGTACATTTTATTAAAGCGAAAACGGAGGCGTAGATTCAAATCTTCGTCATTGATTTCATCAATAGCAGATATTGGGATTCCATTAGGATCCGAAACATCCGGAAAATAAGCCTGTGAACAATTGGGAATATTCATTAATGCTATTAAAACCCATGTATTTAAAATAACCACTTGGTCTCACCTCAGCATGCTTGTTTTGAATAACTATACTGCCCTCGCTGTTGCTTATATCACCAGCATGTAGTGGTTTCTCAAACATTGAAACAATGTCACCTTTCGTCCTAAGTTATGTTTAAGAACAAACGTAGGATGGAATCGACAACTTTCAAAACATGAATGACAATAAATAAATAAATAAAAGGATACCCCCTACAGATTTTAAATTTCCTTAATTCCTCATCAAGATCCAACTCATTTCTGAAATGTCGTTCCTAAGAAGTTTGTAATCAGTAAAGTTAGTAAACACTGAAAACCAAGAAAAAAAACATGATAAGAGATTTAGTGTAAACTTTCATCTTACCATAAAAGATATAATCTTTGAACAATCCATACATATCACCTTTTTCCCATCACCATCCACAAGCAAAAGCCACTTGCTAAACGAAACGAGACAAGAGCAATGGATTGGCTGCAACGATGGAACACAACATATATTCGCGTTACAATAAAAAGAAAAAACAATTCTGGTGAGCAACTTTTTACATACATATTTTCTAGATCAAAATTACTCACCTTGCTACAAAACTGGCACTTCACCCACTCATCTTGTGTTTTGTGAAATGTTTCGCAGAACCGTCCAGACTTGTAAATCTTACTGTATGAATCCAAGATACAAACTAGATGAAAGTGTTGTTCTAGTAAATCAGTTTGTGTATGGTTTGCATATATCAAAAGACTACCCCCATCAAGCCACACAATCTTTTGTACAAAACTGAAAACTATGTAGGCAAAATCATACTTTCTTATGTTGTTTCTATTGGAAATCAAGAACATAGACAAACACAATCACAACGATTTCGAACAGTGCATAATAATAGTGAACTGATCAATCGATTAGATAATTAATCCTGGTAATGAAGTCCGTACAAGATAGTATTAGTAACATATTTATACAAAGATTATGGCGGGTAACGGCTACATGAATAAACCAAGAACTTCAGATCTTCTAATTAACCATGTCAAATCAAAATCAAGTCAAATACAACCAAGAACTTCAGATCTACTAATTAACCACGTCAAATAAAATATATTCCCCAAAGAATCATATAATCAACTCATACATGATGATCTGGATTAAATTATCTATGAATTCGATTAAATTAACTTACTTGCAACTTCCACAAAGTTGAGCAAATTTGCCCGTGCTTAAATCCCTGCCATTTTTCAATGAACCCGATGAAGATTTCTCGCAATGGAAGCAAATCTTGACCTGTGCTGGAGACGCCATGAAACAAGCTTCAAGAAACCCTAGATGGAATTGAGTATTAAAACCCCCTTAATTTCTTTGAAATGACTAATAAAAGGTGACTATAATCCAGCTCATCATATTGGATTTGATTCTTGTTATATGATTCTTTTAAATTCACGGAATGATCATTTTCAATTAAAGCCAAAACCCCGGCGCCTATAGAATTAACCTTTTCTGAAGTCATGAAAGTTTTGCAATAGTGAAACGGCAGATTGGGTATTGCAGCATTAAAATGTTTAACCTTTTGTTTTAACTGCACTAAAATATCTAATTAAAGAATTAAAATATGGTATTGCAACATCCCTAACTACTAGTGCAGCTTGTTGAAAAAATTGCCTTAAAATGAAATCTCCTTATTTTAAAAATTAGTAAGGTTATTCATAAAAACACGCTATGATTTTAATTAATGTAATGGTTGAGTTATTCTACAAAAGTTAATAAAAAAAAGTGTGAGAAGCCATAATTAATTCATAGGTGTCAAGTAAAGACCAAATGAAAAAGGGTATAAAAGTAATAGCACACGTTTTCTCTCTCCACATGCAAGTCACATGTTATTTTAAAACGTCTATAACTTTTTCACATGATTTAAAAAAAATCACCATAATAACAAGCGTTTTTTTATCTTTAATATGAGTATAATTTTCTTATATAAAAATAAAAAAATATTCATTATGTCATTTTACTTACCATTGTGTTTTTCTATTTGTCAGTGTGTTCTTTTCATCATATGTGTTTTTTATAAATACTAACAACACCGTTGTGTAATAATAATATGTAAATATAATGAAAAATACCAAAAATTATTTAATACATAAAACACAATGACGAATACATATTACACAATAAAACTTAGAAACGTAAAACACAATAATGAATACACATAACACAGTGGCCTAAAATGTAAGACACAATGATAAATACATATAACACAATGACCTAAAACATAAAACACAATATAAACTACATATTACACAATGACTTGAACGTAATACACGATAAACATAATATTATTTTTCTCAAACTAAGTGAATGTTGAACATAATGACTAACACAATGATAAACCTAAAGAAAAATGTTGAGCACAAAAACACAATGACAAATAAAAAGACACAATGTCATAATCTTTGTTTTAATTTTTATCTTTAATAACTAAAATCTATAACACAATGCATACAAAAACCCAATTTAAAAACACAATGGACAACCAAATAACACAATATAGAAAACCCACTAATTTTTTTAATTTTTATATAACAATATGATATTTATATTAAAGATAAAAACGTTTTTTTATTATGGTAAAAAACAATTCTAAAAAATGTCGTGTGAAAAAGTTATAGACACATTTTAAAATGATGGACGAATTAATTTTTGTCTTACATGTGGAGAGATAAAGTTATCATAAGTGGGTTATTAATAACTTTCATGTGGGGCTGAATGAGATGTTTATATCTGAATGGTTCTATTCAGATGTAAACAAACAGGCTCTTATCAATTTTTTTTCTTAAATTAATCTTTATCATCTAAATTTAAGATCAATGAATTATATTCATTCCCGCACTCCTCATTTTTGTTTTATTTTGTATTTTAATTTTACCCTTAATCTAATAATTATAATAAGGTATAGAATAAATCGAATTACCGGCTTTATGTAAACACCACTTCTAACAAAATCATAATCTCATAAAAACACAGTATGACCTTAATCTAATAATTATAATAATGTATATAATAAATTGAATTTAAAGTTATTCCAGTGAAGGGAAAAAAAAATTAATTTTAAATTTGAAATAAGTGTGAATCCAAATTCGAATTTTATTTGTAAAAGTCATTTCAGATTTGAAATAATTTCTACCTCTATTTCGAAATCATAATGAATTTGGATTGATATAATTATAAATAGTAAAAAAAATAAAAAAAAAATTGAATTTAAAAGGCCCTTATTATCATTAATATATATAAAAACAAAAAATTAAAAGCCATATGACTATAATATCCTTTACCCGTCTACCCTCTAGTGGTAAGTTGTCATCCATTACAAATGTATATTTTATGGGGGACAAATTTGTTTATATATATATATATATATATATATATATATATATATATATATATATATATATATATATATATATATATGTGTGTGTGTGGTTAATGTACATTAATATACTATCATACATTATGTACAAGAGGATCTGAAGCGTACAATAGAACGTGATGGCAAAGTTGTAATTAAAAGGAAATTGATAATATACTGGTTATCAAAAGGGCAATTCCGTCCAGATAATATTTCAATTTAACCTCCCACTCCGCGAATCAGTTCTCCAATTTCCCCAAATTAGTTTTCAAACACCCCAACTCCGTTCGTTAATACGTTTTTGCAGTAAACGGGAGTACCTCAAAACACCATGGAGTTGAATGCAAGCTCGGCTGAAAATCCTAATTCAACTAAGCTTCTTGTTAAAGATAAAGAACGCATGTCGAAAGTGATCAACGACAACGACAGACATCAAAACGTACAAAAATCAGGTGTGAATTTGTTTGTTGTTTTGATTTGTACCAAACAAATTAGCATAAGCTGTTGCTAAGATTTTTTAGATTTGAAACAAAATGTGTTAATGTTCAATTTTGTTTAGTAAAAAGTGGGTGGGTAAATTTGAATTATCAACAGAACGTGTTAGAACGTTTAACAATGCATAGGTGTTTTAAGCTTGGAATAATAGAGGTTGAAATCATGAGAACGTATTAAAAAATGTTTCTGACAACACTGATCACATTTTTTTGTAATGAAAATGTTGAAAAGAAAAAAAGAAATGCAGAAGCAACTGAGGAAAATGAACATGAACCTGCAAATAAGAAAGTTAAAACAAAACAAGCTGAAGAAAGAAATTTTGTCACACCCTCAAAATCTACTAACGGAGTTTTACCGTCAGGGGATGTGAACTAACAGGATCGGAATCATTAGTTATAATCAAACCATAAATAAAGTTTTCAAACCACGAAAACGTGTAAGTGTAAATAAGTGCGGAAGCGTAAAACCATAAGGCAAGCGTTGTGTCACGCAGGACGACTTAAAACCCAATAACAATAGTTTAAAACAAGTTTGCATAAACAGTAACGTTCAAATTAATGCATGATCCTATACCGCGCGCCCGCCTCGGCTACCTGAGAATAACATACTAAAAGTGTCAACACGGGGTTGGTGAGTTCACAAGTTTATATAAAATAAAGCGTTTGCGTTTCGCGTTCAGCGTTTTGCGTTTAGCGTTTTGCGTTTAGCGTTTAGCGTTTGCGTTTAGCGTTGCGTTACCAGATAGTGTTAAATCAATTATATATCTATAGGTAGCTAGCCTATAAAACAAGTATTACTAAGTGTTCGACACCGAAGCTGACTGTTTATCATGTGCCTTGCCACCAGGTCTATCCCGACCATGGTAATGTGTTAGCCAAAATTACACCCACTCGACCTCCAGTCGAGCTTAGGGTTGGGTGGGGTTTGTCAAACCCAGTAGTACTACTCAACAGTGACTCGCTATTATCCAATATTAAACGGTTCGATGTGTAGGACTTCAGTTGTTTCGTTTGCCACTTAGCCTTTACAAGTGATATATAATTTCATAACAAAATCTAAAAGCGTTTCGGTGCAATTCCCGAAAGACTACACATGTAGTAGTTGTCAAGCGTCATTTAAAACCTTAGTTTAAATGTAATGAGATGTGCGTTATAGATCCAGTGATCTTAAGTTTGAATTGACGGAGTTTGAGTTAACGGAGTTAACCTGAAATTGACGAGTGTCACATCATTCCCATGTTAAAGAATTTTCGTCCCGAAAATTTGAGTCAAGTCGTGATGAGTGTCTGAAAAAGTAAGAAAAATTTTCATTTTGTCATATCATCCCCTAGTAGAAAGAAATTTCGTCCCGAAATTTAATTCATACCTCCGGTGATTTCTGACGGTTTGCCGGGTTTCGCGGTTTTCTGTGTTTGGTCAGCCCTTCAAAAAGGTGATGATACTTTTTCATCATTTGATCCTCGCGTTCCCACGTGAACTCCGGTCCACGTCTCGAGTTCCAACGAACCTTAACGATTGGAATCTTGCTGTGCTTGAGTGTTTTGGCTTCCCAATCCAAAACTTCGACTGGTTCTTCAATGAAGCGTAGTTGTTCATCAACTTGCAATTCGTCCAAAGGGACTGCTTGGGTTTCATCGGATAGGCATTTCTTCAAATTGGATACGTGGAATACATTGTGTACACTGCTGAGTTCCGTTGGTAAGTCTAGTCGGTACGCCACCGGACCAATGCGCTCAGTTATCCGCTAAGGGCCAACGTATCGTGGATTGAGTTTGTTTCGCTTTCCAAAGCGAACCACACCTTTCCAAGGTGAGACTTTGAGTAAAACTTGGTCGTTCACTTGAAATTCAAGAGGCTTCCGGCGCTTGTCGGCATAACTCTTTTGGCGATCTCGTGCTGCTGCCATGCGGTTTCGAATTTGAACAATCTTTTCAGAGGTTTCGAGTACCAATTCTGGACCAGTGATTTGGCTGTCACCCACCTCTGCCCAGCAGAGTGGTGATCGACACTTCCGTCCGTACAACGCTTCAAACGGCGCTGCTTTAATACTTGCGTGGTAGCTGTTATTATACGAAAACTCTACCAAAGGTAAGTGAGGGTCCCAACTTTTTCCGAAATCCAACACACATGCACGCAACATGTCCTCCAAGGTCTGAATGGTGCGCTCACTTTGCCCATCCATCTGAGGATGGTATGCTGTACTCATATCCAGGCGGGTACCTAGTGCGCTTTGCAGTGACTTCCAAAAGTGCGAAGTGAAACGGGAATCTCAATCAGAAATGATTGAGACAGGCACTCCGTGTCTAGACACTACTTCCTTCATGTAGACGCGAGTCAGTCTTTCCATTTTGTCCGATTCCTTAAACGCTAAGAAGTGTGCAGACTTAGTCAATCGGTCAACGATCACCCAGATGGTATCGCTTCCCGTCGGTGTTTTAGGTAATCCCGTGATGAAATCCATTGAAATGTGTTCCCATTTCCACGTTGGAAGTTCCGGTTGTTGTAGCAGACCAGATGGTTTCTGATATTCTATTTTGACTCTTGCACAAGTCAAGCATTTGCTCACGTAGGTGGCAATGTCGGCTTTCATGTTTGGCCACCAGTAAAGTGCCTTTAAGTCATGGTACATTTTATCTGAACCAGGGTGGGTAGAATATCGGGACTTGTGTGCTTCGTCCATCACTAGAGTTCTCAACTCTCCGTATCGTGGAACCCGAATCCGGTTCTCAAAATATCGGACCCCATCCGATTTGGTTTCAAGTTTCTTGTTCATGCCCTGCATGAGTTCTGATGGAAGATTATCATCTTTCAAAGCTTCGAGTTGCGCCTCGCGAATCTGATCGGGTAAGTTGGCATGAATCGTAAGTTGCAATGCTCGCACTCGCCTGGGTTTATCGTTTTCTTTTCTTCTGAGAGCGTCGGCCACTACATTGGCCTTTCCAGGGTGGTACTTGATGCACAATCATAATCCTTAAGCAGCTTGACCCAACGACGCTGTCGCATGTTCAGCTCCTTCTGATCGTAGATATGTTGGAGACTCTTGTGGTCGGTGTAAATGGTAAACTTGGTACCGTACAAGTAATGCCTCCATATCTTAAGAGCAAACACCACAGCTCCGAGTTCCAAGTCATGGGTCGTGTAGTTCTTCTCGTGAATCCGTAGTTGTCGAGAGGCATAGGCTATAACCTTCTCGAGTTGCATCAACACGCAACCGAGACTTTGTATCGATGCGTCACAATGTACCTCAAAATTTTCGGTTCCCTCGGGGAGGGCTAGAATAGGGGCGCTACAGAGTTTGGTTTTCAACAGTTGAAAAGCGGATTCTTGCGCATCACCCCAATTGTACTTAGTACCCTTGTGAGTCAAAGCAGTGAGAGGTTGTGCAATATTTGAAAATCCCTCGATAAAACGCCGGTAGTAGCCGGCCAGTCCTAGGAATTGTCGCACCTCAGTCGGAGTCTTAGGTGCTTCCCAGTTTTTGATAGCCTCTACCTTACCGGGATCGACATGGATGCCATTCTCGTTGATCACATGTCATAAAAAGTGAACCTCGCGAAGCCAAAATTCACATTTTGAGAGTTTAGCGTACAGTTGTTCCTTCTTCAGCAATTCCAGAAGTAACCTCAAGTGTTCTTCGTGGTCAGCCTTGTCCTTGGAGTAGACGAGAATATCATCAATAAAAACAATCACAAACTTGTCGAGGTACGCCTTGCATACTCGATTCATGAGATCTATAAATATGGCTGGTGCGTTGGTTAAGCCAAAAGGCATAACCGAAAACTCGTAGTGACCATACCGAGTTCTGAAAGCCGTCTTTGAAATATCTTCTTCGCGCACTCTTAATTGATGGTAACCAGATCTCAGATTGATCTTCGAGTAGTAACTCGATCCTTGAAGTTGGTCGAACAGATCATCAATTCGGGGTAAGGGATAACGGTTCTTGATCGTCACCTTGTTCAGTTCTCTGTAGTCGATGTACATGCGGAAAGTCCCGTCCTTCTTTCGAACAAATAAGACAGGGGCTCCCCATGGCGATGAGCTAGGTCGGATAAAACCTTTATCCAACAAATCTTGCAATTGAGTGGACAACTCTTGAAGCTCCTCCGGTGCAAGCCGATAAGGGGCTCGGGCTATGGGTGCTGCACCGGGGGTCAATTCGATTTGGAACTCGACTTGTCGAGTAGGAGGGAGTGCAGGCAAATCATCTGGGAAAACTTCCGGAAAATCTCGCACAATCGGTATATCTTCGATTCGCTTCTCCTCCGCGGGTTTCTCAACAATATGGGCTAAAATTGTCGGATGACCCTTTCGTAAATATTTCTGTGCCTTCATGAGGGTGATGACGCTGGTGGTCATGCCGCTTTTCTCACCCTGAATCGAAATGATCTCGCCAGAAGGGGTAGTGATGTGGACTATCTTGTCGTGACATATAATCTCCGCTCGGTTCTCGGATAACCAGTCCATGCTGAAAACGACATCGAAACTACCAAGCGTAAAAGGTATAAGGTCGATATCAAAAATATGACCTGACAGTTTCAACTTACATCCCGCAAGAACATGAGTTGTTTCTATAGACTTTCCGTCAGCTAATTCAACAGGAAACTTAGCATCTAACGGGGTCGGAATTAAGTCTAAGAGTTTACTAAAGGCTTTCGATACAAAACTCCTATCAGCTCCAGTGTCAAACAAAACAGAAGCAAAACAGTCGTTCACAGGAAACTTACCAGTCACCACATAAGGATCGTTGCGGGCTTGGCCCGACCCAATGACGAAAGCTCTTCCTTTACCATTGCTTCCGCCACCACTGCTGCCTCCATTATTCTCGTTCTGTTTTAGCTTGGGACAATCCTTCCTGAAATGACCCTCTTGACCACACTCGAAACACCCTTTAGTCGTCATAGGTGGTTTAGGAGCACCCCTTGCCGCTAGGTCTCCCCTACATTCCTTGGCCTGATGACCCATTTTTCCGCATCTCAGACACTTGACACGATCACACGGGCCAGCATGGTGATAGTTGCACCTGGGTGTTTCCCAGCATAGCCGCTCGAACCCTGCCCGCTACCGTTGTTGTTATTGTTGTGACCCTGATTATAGAAGCTCCGAGTGAGTTCGGGCTTACGGTAGTGTTGTTGCTGTGGGGGGTTCGAGGATGAGGACCTGACGTTGTCAAACTTTCTCTTTCCATTACTCGGGTTGTTGTTGCTGTTGTTGTCAGTGCTCGGGTTGTCACGGGCTTTAGTGGTTGAACCTCTAGATGGTAACGCACCTTGGGTTACTGCTTGATCCGTCAGTTTGTGAGCTAACCGGATCGCTTGTTGAATCATAGCCGGTCTGGAAGACATCACCATATCCTGAATTTGCGGTGCTAACCCATCAATATACATCTCGATCCTCTTACTCGGCGGGTCTACCATCCGTGGACACATCACAGCTAACTCGTGAGAACGGGTGGTGTAGGCTTCAATTTCGGAACCCCCCATCTTCAATGACCAAAAACTCGGATTCCAACTTTGCAATCTCCTCTCGAGGACAATACTCTTCTCGCATCATGTTCTTGAACTCCTCCCAGTTCATAGCGTTTGCCAATTCCAATCCCAGAATTTGCACATTTGAATTCCACCAAGTGAGAGCAGAATTCTTCCAGTGTTCCAGCAGCAAATTTGACTCTACTGGCAGGTGGACAGCTACACATCTCAAACGCTGATTCGGCCTTCTCAGCCCAACGCAGGAAACCTATAGCTCCCTCAGTGCCCTTAAACGAATTGGGCTTGCAATCCAGGTAGTTCTTGAAAGTACACGTTCCAGTTGGACCTCCAGCTTGATTCTGAACATGTGCAGCTAGAGCTGCCGCCGCATGGTAATTCAACAGGGTTTGGAGGTCTACTGCGGTTAAGTTGATGTTACCGCGACCATGACCAGCGTTTCTTCCAGACATCTAGGTGTTATCATCCTGAGATGTCGTCGCCTGAGGACACGTCCGAGTGTGCATCCTCCTCAGTATCTTCCTCGGGTTCTTCCTCAGGTTCTTCTGCATCCGGGGCAATCTGCGCCCCTAGTGTGTCGCATCGGGCTAGAGCTGTTGTTGCAAGGGCTCTTGCACTAAAAATTTGGTCACGCAAATCTATCATCTCTGCTTGCATTTTTTCTCATAATCTTCATCTGTTGATCGCTAGCATCTTGCATTTCCTTCATAGCCGCTGTCAGGCGGGAAATTTCCTCCTTAGTTTCGGTTCCATCTCTTAACAGTCCGGAAACGTTCGTTCTCCGCCGAGCGTATAAAACCCACGTCACGCTCTAAACAAGAGACAACAGCCGCGAGAACTCGCTCCACTGGTTCGGTTATGGGTGGTAGAGTGTTGGGGTAAGTAGGACGACTCGGGTGAGGTAGCGGGGGAACTTGTTTGCGATAAACCATACGTCGGATCAGACTCGGGTACCAATCCCAGTTAATGTCGTCGTCGTACATGCCTCCGGATAAGCGATACCTCTTCGGTGCAGGGGCTTCTAGCTCCGGGACTACTCGGGGTGGCGATGAGGTAGGTAACTGCGGTTCCTTTCCATGAGCATGAGTCATCTGATCGGATGATGATGATGGTGGCGTCGACATCCCTACAGGTAAGCCGTGTATGCGCGCGCATGAATGAATAAGGTAAAGATATAGAGATAACGAAAGACTACACAAACTATATATGCAGTGCGTATAATTATAACTAATGGGTCGTTGCGGTTATAGTCTAGTATGCATGCAGTTTCTAGTTCGCTATAACCAATGGCTCTGATACCAATCTGTCACACCCTCAAAATCCACTAACGGACTTTTACCGTCAGAGGAAGTGTAAATAAGTGCGGAAGCGTAAAACCATAAGCCAAGCGTTGTGTCACGCAGGACGACTTAAAACCCAATAACAATAGTTTAAAACAAGTTTGCATAAACAGTAACGTTCAAATTAATGCATGATCCTATACCGCGCGCCCGCCTCGGCTACCTGAGAATAACATACTAAAAGTGTCAACACGGGGTTGGTGAGTTCACAAGTTTATATAAAATAAAGCGTTTGCGTTTCGCGTTCAGCGTTTTGCGTTTAGCGTTTTGCGTTTAGCGTTTAGCGTTGCGTTACCAGATATTGTTAAATCAATTATATATCTATAGGTAGCTAGCCTATAAAGCAAGTATTACTAAGTATTCGACACCGAAGCTGACTGTTTATCATGTGCCTTGCCACCAGGTCTATCCCGACCATGATAATGTGTTAGCCAAAATTACACCCACTCGACCTCCAGTCGAGCTTAGCGTTGGGTTGGGTTTGT
Organism: Bidens hawaiensis; assembly: GCF_021521415.1. NCBI lineage: Eukaryota > Viridiplantae > Streptophyta > Magnoliopsida > Asterales > Asteraceae > Bidens > Bidens hawaiensis. Next base: position 20,936 of record NW_027499013.1, on the reverse strand, counting down.
CAAACCCAGTAGTACTACTCAACAGTGACTCGCTATTATCCAATATTAAACGGTTCGATGTGTAGGACTTCAGTTGTTTCGTTTGCCACTTAGCCTTTACAAGTGATATATAATTTCATAACAAAATCTAAAAGCGTTTCGGTGCAATTCCCGAAAGACTACACATGTAGTAGTTGTCAAGCGTCATTTAAAACCTTAGTTTAAATGTAATGAGATGTGCGTTATAGATCTAGTGATCTTAAGTTTGAATTGATGGAGTTTGAGTTAACGGTGTTAACCTGAAATTGACGAGTGTCACAAATTCCGACTCCGACTTTGAAACACCAATCAAATCATTGAAATTAAAAAGAAAAAGGTGGAACACAAGCAACAAAATAAAAAGAAAAAAAAGGAAAATCAGAAGCCAAGTTACACAATTCTGATTCAGACTTTGAAACACCAAAGAAAAAAGCCAAAAGGCTAAACCCTCAGACAACACGTTGTAGAAAACCTTTTCAAGAATATATAGATACAAAGCTTTGGATGGGGTGTGCACCAGGTAATATTTTTTAAGCAATTAAAGTGATGAATGAAAAAGAAAAAAAATGGATTGAAGAAATAGGATTCGGGTCATTGTTAACAATGAAGATTACCTCAATATCTGGCCGATTGGCATAATGGTTGGTTATGAACTATGATCCTGATCTGAATGAATTAAATATGGGAAACCATATTGTTAAGATAACACCACAATTAGATTATGAGGCTTTTGGGATACCAATTGGTGAAGAAACAGTGGTAGAAAAAAACAGACCAAGATTGGGTTCCAACATTTGTGCAGACATGTTTATAAATCAATTTGAACATTCAAGGATAATTATTCAAAACGTATTGGATAGAATGAAAAAACATAATGGAAAAAGAGATGAGTTTAAACTGAATTTCCTTGTGTTGTTCAACACATGCATTGGGTTGATAACAAAATCTACAACAGTTAATTTAATGTTTGTCACATCAATTGATGACTTTTCAAAAATCTCAAATATGAATTGGTGTAGTTACATGATTCATAATGTCAAGAGATCAAAAAATGACTGGAAAGGTATAAAAGAAAATGGAAAACAAGAACAATTCAATGGTCCGACAACATTGCTTGCATTGATTTACACACACGAGTATCAAAAACGTCATGGAGCATTTGAGAAGCCAATCAGAACACCAACAATTAGCTACATTACCACAGCAACTCTTGTGAGCATGTATAGCTACGTGTATAATAATGGTCCATTAACTGATACCAAGGAGGACAACGAAGACTCAAGTAAGTAAGCTTTCTAATTTTAAAAATATGACTACTAATGCTATAGTAATTTAATCTTTGAAAATACCTAAATAGTGAATCATGTTCCTTCAAATATTGAACCAACTGAAAAGGGTAAGGTTCTGATGATCACTGCATCTTGCAATGAAAAAGTGAGTGAACATAGAACAAGCCATGTTCAATTAATGCAAAAAAAATGTGACTGATGTGGATAATGCTATGATGAACATTGCTGCTGCAAACGAGAATGAAATTGTTGAAATTGATCATGGTAAGTAAGTAGAACTTTATAATGTTAAAAATATTACTACTGATGCTATATTAATTTTATCATTGAAAAAACCAAAAACAGTGAACGATGGTCTTTCAAATATTGAACCAACTGAAAAAGGTAAGGTTCTGATGATCACTGGAGCTTGCAATGAAAAAGAAATAAAAAATGATCAAGTAAGTGAACATGCAACAAGCAGTGTTCAAAAAGGTGGAAAAAATGTGACTGAAGAGGATAATGGATGTTGAACACTAGTGATGGCAAGGATAATGAAAAAGAACAAAATGAAACTGCCAAAGAAAAAGAACAAAATGAAAAAAATTATGAAGATTATTTTCAGATGCCTATAGGAACAACAACTCAAGAAATAATAGACTACTACAATACCCAACCAGAGTTGTCTGGATTGTTTGCATATATGCCAAAAGAACGTTTCACCAAAGAGGAAGAGGTAACAATTCTAAACATACAAAAAAAATTGTAAAAATATTAACAAAAATATTTATTGCAGAATTGGAATAAAGAAATGGACAACAAGTTAGAGGAATTTGATAAAATTGTCTCTGAAATCAATGAGTTGGTAAAGAGAGGTAAAGAAAAACATGGAACAAACATATGGTTATTTGATAGGTGTTGTGCTTGGGAAGCTAAATTCTATAAAAGATTGTTCAAAAGAAACACCATTTGTATCTCAATATGAAGGAGGAGGTCTAAATGAATCAGGTAAACACCATTTATTTAATTTAATTGTATAAGACAATACCTAACCAACACCCCTGTATAAAATTATAGTTGCAGCAGTTGATTTTTCAATAAATCAAAACAACTCTGGTGTGGATTCATGGTATGCTAACAAGGAAGACAATGAAGGTAAAATTACTACGTTCTAATACATTCTAATACGTTTGAATACGTTTTAGACCTTTACATTTTAATTGTTTTTATTTATTACGTAATTATATCAAAAAGATGATGTGAGGCAAGACAATGAGGTAGAAAATGATGTTCAGAATCAAGTTGAAGTAACCAAGGGGCAAGGGAAAATTCAAGGTAAAAAAATACCATCTTCTTTATACGTTCGTATACGTTCTGCTCGTTTGTACTTTCTTATACGTATACTTTCTTATACGTTATGCTCAAAATTTTTATATTTATTATGTGTGTAAATGACAAAGATGATTTGAGCACCAAAAATATGAGCCTTGACCGTGAGAAAGATGTTCAGAATCAAGGCAATGTAACAATGAAAAAGAAAAGATGATGGTAAGAAACCTGCTTTATACGTTCTTATACGTTCTACATTTCAATAGTTTAATTTCCTTTTTATTTAGACAGAATTACAAATTTTGTCCTTTAAACAAAGCCAGTTTACAGTTCGTGTCCTTTGTTTAGTTTCTTTGCAGGCGGTATACTTTAAACTTTTTTTTTTCTACACGCTATGTCCTTTACGCTTACTGGGTTAGAAAAACTCAGTTATTTGAGGGCAATTGGTCTTTTCATCTATATACCTGCAAACAAAAACATTTTTGTCTTTTCATATGCATCCCCTGCAACCATGAAAAGAACATCCTCATCGCCTATATTATTCTTTTCATCGCCAACTGCAAAGGGCCACCGCCACCACCGTCACGTCGGGAATTCATTGGAAGATTCCGAGGATTTTTGGGGTTTCATCGATGATAACGACGATCTAGGTAGCTTGTAGGTTTTCACTTTTCACAAATTTGCAACGGTGATTTGGGGCTTTCACCACCTCCATACCCTTTCGACTGCTGTCGCTTGAACCTGCAACTCCGGCGTCAACACACCCAAACCCAACATGAACACCTAAATTAAATTCGCCCACCACCACAGCAAACCATGGAAGTTTTCAGAGATCTGGGCTTTTCACTTATCTATGACGATGGTTTTCTCTGGAGGTTTTCACACACTCGCAAACTCCTTCATCTTCATTTTCTTGTTCTTTGTCGCACGGGATTGGGGGTTATAGTTGTTGAGGAAAAAATTGATTATGATTAGTTCATATGGTCGATTTTCTCGATTTGATATTGGTTTTGCAAAAATAAGCCGATTTGTGTGTTGGTTTAATTGGGGTTTATAGATGTTGAGGAAAATCAGGTGGGATGGGTGCGGATAGAATTGCAGTTGGTGGTTGTGGTAACAAATAAGATAATGATGATGATGATGTTCTGTTTTGGCTGGCTAATCGAGATGATAGAGACAATCACCGGATGTTAAAAACCAGCCAGCAAGATGAATTATTGTGATTGAGTTACTGGATAATGAGGACGAGTGTTGGTGATAAGATGATGCCATGGTGGGGCCATAGGGGGCATGTGTCTTTTAATTTTATTTTAAGTTTATTATTACTACAATATTATATTAAGGTATGAAAATACTATGTTTCCCTCACATGCTTAGCACATGCGCCTCATGTGAGGGTATTTAACTGAGTTTTTCTAACCCAGTTAGCGTAAAGGACATAACGTGCAAGAAAAAAAAGTTTAAAGTACACCGCTTTCAAAGAAACTAAATAAAGGACACGAACCGTAAATTGGCTTTGTTTAAAGGACAAAATTTGTAATTCTGTCTTTTATTTATAAGGTATTTTAAATGACAAAGATGAGGTATTAAATGATTTTAAGAATCAAGTTGAAGTAACCAAGGGGCAATGGGTAATTCAAGGTAAAAAATACCATCTTCTTTATGCATTCTTATACGTTCTGCTCCTTTGATCTTTTTTATACGTATACGTTCTTATACGTTATACATTTAATCACTAAAGCTTGTAAGAATATCACATCCAATCACAAAGCTTGCTAGACTGACTTAAACAACCTATAAAATCGTTAAGTTTGCTAGAAAGTTTAGAAATTTACAAAGCTTGCTAGTGAACAATTCAATCAATCATATCAACTAGTTTGCTAGAAACAAATGTACTTTCAAACAAATCATCAAAGTATGCTCGAAAGTCCTAACTACATAAAAGCTTTCTAGGAAACATCATATTCAAATATCAAGCTTGCTCGGAAAGTTAAATTTCAAGTAAAATTATGAACTCTACCCGAAAAATGTTAAATACTTCAAAGCATGCTCGAAATTGATAAACTTAGACAAAAACATCTAAGTATGCTCGAAAAGGTTATAAAACATCAAACCTTACCCGAAAATACATATTCAACCTTTTTGAAGGTAAAATGCAACACTTTTTGACTTAAACACAACATCAGTTATATTTATCAATAAAAATCATTGTTTAAGAGCAAATGGTGCATTAAGAGATCAAATTTCAGTCATGCAGTTTCTTTCTTTATTAAGTGTGTAAATGAAAAAGAAAAAGATGATGGTAAGAAACCTGCTTTATACTTTCTACATCTCTATTGTTTATTTTTTTTATTATTTATTAGGTACTTTAAATGACAAAGATGTTCAGAATGTTATCCAAGACAATGAGAATCCAAGAACCTTAGCCAATGAGGTAGAAAAAGATGTTCAGAAACAAGTTGAAGTAACCAAGGAGCAAAGGGTAATTCAAGGTAAAAAATACTATCCCCTTTATACGTTCTTATACGTTCTATCCCTCTGCATTTAAATTTTTTTATTTAACATTTATGTAAATGACACAGATAATGTGAGCAAAGAAGATGTTAGCCAAGTCCATGAGAATCCAAAAACTTAACAAAAGAAGTAGAAAAGGACGTTGAGATTGTTGATGCCATGAGCAAAAAGGAATTGGAAGAGAATTTCAAGAAAATTTCAAAAAAAATAAAAGGTGGTAAAATGTTCTGATACATTCTAAGATCATAACCTAATTTTTAATTGTTTTTTATCAAAGAAAAATGCTAAATACTTTCTAATACGTTCTAATTAAAAAAATTCAATTGCAGAAACAAATCCATTGACTGATGTAGCTGACAAAGGATGTGAGGATGACGATGGTATAAGACAAACAGCTAATATAATTCAAGGTAATTTTGTTATAAAAACTATTGATTATATTACATTTAAAGTAAAAAACTTATAAAAAAATTTGCAGTGACAGAAATTGAAGAAATGAATGAAGAAAAGAGATATAGTCAAGGTACGTTCAAAATTTTGAAAAACTGTATTGAAGGAAATGAGAAAGTAGGTAATGATACACTTGATTTTGAGAATACATGTGCATCAAAACAAGAAAATGCCGAAAGACAAACGGAAGAACCCATACGACGTAATTAATTAAAAAACACATTGTTTTAAAATATTATTTAAAAAATATACTAACAAAAAATGGTATGTAGATACAGAATTGGAAGAATTAAATGCAGAAATTAGTGACAAAGAAAGTATCAATAACTCTACTCAAGGTATTAAAAAGTTTTATATATACAATCACAAAAACACACACAAACAAAAAAATGTATATTATAACTTAGTCGTATTATAGGGCTGGTTGATGTTAATGTTGAAGAAAATTATGAATACGACAGTGAAGATTTGGATTCAGTGATAATGAAAACTCCGTTTTTCAATCATTCAACAGAATTTAAAACTCCTGAATCTAAATAAAAAAATTGCCCCTTGTTGCTACATCTCCTACACCAGCTGCAACTTATCTTAAAATAGATAAACTACAGTGAGAAGAAAGAGAAAAAAGACTAACACTGGCCTTGAAATTACCTTATCTAAATCGGGAAATTGGAATGACTGAAAAATTACAATAGATGAGTGGATTGTTTCACGATTTGTTATTGGTGATCTTTCTGATGAACATAAATTGAAGTGATTTACAAGTCAGAATCCGTCACTGCTTTCAAATTTGTGTTTGAATGCTTTTGTCTGGATATATACATCTTGGCTGCTGCTATGGACATTTACACAGAGTTGTTGAATCATGAAGAGAAGAAGAGAGATGAAAAATTATCTCCGTTAAGATTTTTTGCTACATCAACGCTTATAGTAAGTATTACGCCTTTATGTATACGTTAACAAAAATGTATACACATATTAATTATATCAAATTTTATTTTTTTATACATGAAGCCAAGTGATTACTATTTGAAGGGAGCTAACGTCAGCGAATATAAAATACTGGAAATTTTCACAGACAACCTTGACAATATAATGGCTTTGCATAAATTCAAGTCACTCAAACCAGTTACACTATTTGTTGTGCCAGTACTTTATGAATACCATTTCTATGTGATTGTTTTCAATTTGAAAACAGGTACAATTGAGCTGATTGACAACATAGCTAAAGGTGATATATCAAAAACTACTCGCTTTAAATCAGAAGAAAAAGCAGGAGAAAAGCAGATGTTACAAAAAAAGCTTTGGAAGTAAGATATAATGGTGTCACAGAAAAACTGGTAAACATTTAAACATTTTGTAAAACTGATTTAAATAATATATAAAAAAATTTAATATGTTGATTGCCCGCATAGGGATATTTTTTGAATGTACTTATCGAGAAAGAAGCACCCAATTGCGCCGAGGTTGGAGATATCAGAGATCAAGAGGCTACAGATGGATTGATGGATTGGAGAACAAAAAACAACAAACTCGATTGTGGCGTCTTCGCTATAAGACACATGGAAACTTACAAGGGAAGTATCCGTGGACATGCGGAGTTTATAAAGAGTGTCCAAGGCAAAAACGACAACTAAACGATTTGAGGATAAAATACTTGTCAAAGGTGTTACTATCCGATATCAACAAAGCCAAATCAGATTTAGTTAGACTGGCAAAGGAATATGATGCATTACCTGAGAAAAAACTGTTCAGTAACAAAATTTTAACTGCTAAAATTGATGAGAGGCAAGATAATTAGAAACTGACCTTTATTATGTTTGTATGGAAATGACCTTTATTTTGCTAATACGTTCTAGTTACATTTTGCTTGTACTTTCAAGTTAACAGACCTTGTACCGGAATATAATGGAGTTTAATTAGATTTTGCTTATACGTTCTATTTTGATGGATACATTTTGCTTGTATATTTTACATGTACGTTCAAGTTAACAGACCTTGTATGGAAATATGATGGAGTTTAATTAGATTTTGCTTATACGTTCTAGTTAACATATCTTATTTTTGCTTAATTGTTAATAAGATAATATAGAGTTATTCTATTTTACTTATACGTTCTAGTTAACATATCTTATTTTTGATGGATACATTTTGCTTGTACGTTCAATTTAACAGACCTTGTATGAAAATATGATGGAGTATAATTAGATTTTGCTTATACGTTCTAGTTAACATATCTTATTTTTTCTTAATTGATTATAAGATAACATAGAGTTATTCATCAAAAATAAAAATAAAACACAAAAATACCAAATAACATAAAACACATAGAATGTTATCAAAACGACATAAACTTTAAAAAAATACAATAAAACAGGCAAAATTTATTGGGTAACCAGAACACGCTGCCTAAAAATTCATTTATTACATGATAGATTTAAGAAACTCGGTCTTCAACTCAATAGAGCAGTTCAGAAGTTTTATCGCCTTACACAACTCTTTCAACTCATCAACTTTCTTTTTACCTGTGTCAATCAAAAACAAAGCATACAAATAGTTAATAGTACTATCAGGCATGTTTGCTAGCAACTTTGTTATTTCATCCCTCATATCCATGTTTACACCAGTGGTGATGATAAACTCATGTTGAAAAGCAACCCGATTCTTTGTATCTTCAAGGATTTGCGCTTGAATCTGTTTCAACAACAAATCCTTAGCTGATGAAGAAGACGATGAAGATGAGGAATCCATATCTTGTTGTACTGAGTTTTGTGTGGTGAGATGAAAGGTGTGGTTGTAATTAAATAGATAAAATAAAGATACATAAAGACAAAAAAAAACTACAGTGAAATAAAAGATTGGGAAAAAGTGAATCTTTTGTAATTTAATACTTTAAAAAATCTGACACCTATGAAAGACACTTACACGTTCTAATACGTTCTTATACGTTCTAACACCAAAGTATTAAAAGATTGGTCATAAAAATAACCCTACTGAAATGACAATTGCATGTAATTAAAAAAATTTCATCAGATTTTAGTTTAATTATGATATATGTTAAATCTCCAACCAATTAAAATACAAAGAAAAAAGAAATTACAAATTTCATTAATACGTTCAACTACTCACTTTGAAAAAAATGGCAATGCAATCATGCCTACTAAAATGTTAATATGCCTAGATATAATTATACTTAGTTCAATATATTAAGTAAATATTGTAATAACTTCATTCACCAACCTAAAAATCAAAAATGTCTATAAAAAGAGAGCAAACGCATCCCACAAACACACAAAAAAATTGAAAAAAAAAAAGATTATGGGAATGCTACTGTTAAAAGCATTTTTCGAGCAAGAATCAAAATGGAGCTTGAAAGAGACTGCAATCGGCCACGAGTAGTTGAAGATACAATGAGGTGTGTGACAGATGAAGCAACAAAAATCGATGCTCTTCACCAAGAAGTTCTGAAGCAACCGGATAGGACGTTCAAGACAGAGGCAATAAACTACCTGGAAAAGCAAGCTTCATACTATGGTCAGCTTCAAGATGTGCTAAAGAGAACAGCTCACAAAGTGGCGGTGAATAAAAGAGTAAAGCATGAAGGGGCCGAAGAGATACTCGACAACAACTAGGGTTTCCTAGTGACTGCTGGTGTGGTCGTGTGATGATGGTGTGGTGTGGTGTGGTAGTGTGGTAGAATAAAATAAGTTTGCGAATAGGTTTGATGTGGTCCTCTTTTGTAACCTCCTTTTTCAACCGGATTTAATATAAAAATCTGTTTAGTATCAATTTATTTACACGTTCTTATACGTTCCAGTATGCAACTTGCATGTTCCATGAAATATAAAACATAAAAGTGTAGAAAAAGAAGAAATATAAACAAAACAATAACGCTAAAAACTATTCTTCTTGAAGTTGTGGACAAGTTCGACTGTTATTACCCTGTTTATGACAACTTTGCATTCCCTATTTTCTTCCCAGGTCGACTTATAGCAATTTATTTCTAAGATTTAATCCGTTTATTTGACCAGCAACCCTTATTTTTTATACCACTAGGCACACGGATAGTCACCTCTGATGGTTGATCATACCCTAGAATAGCATCAAGCCTATCCATTTTTGATAAATGAGTTCTTTTGTATCTTGTTTCATCTGCTTGTTTGATCATTATATTCATTTGATCCTTGACTTTAGTTAGTTCATCAACATCAGCTGCATAACTATTTATGAGATACTCACCAGCCAATGTTATTTCCCTTGAGATCTCTTTGACTTTTAAATATTTGTTGTTACCAAAAGTTGAAATTGGAGCAGTTCTAGGATTAACACCAACATCTCTCTTCCAACGATCCACCATGTATTTCTTTGGAAATCTTGTAACTCTAAACAAATTTAAAATATAAAGGCTGTGACAACGCTATAACCCATAATGTTCGAATCTTTTGCATCCGCATGAAATCGTCAAATCAATGCCTTCCTCACCTTCCTTCTTAAACAAAACCTGACACACAAAAATATATTAAATACTTTAAAACATTCTGTCCAAAATCAAATAAACTTACAAAAAATGTTTTAAAACGTTCTACAACTTTCTAGTAAAAAAAATAGAATCTTTAACTAATTCATACCTCCAAACAGCCTGGAACATATGCATTAAAGTCAAATATTGAAAACCTCACAAAATCTTCTTCTTCAGTTGATTTCAAACATGCAACACAGCTTCTAATATGATACATTTTATCTTGGAAATCATTAAAAATAGCCTTTGTATACATTAGTACTGCTTCCTTCTCAAAAGGGTTTTCACTAACCGGATCTGGATGCGTGTACCTTGTATCATGATTATTTTTCCTACCATTGTGCCTTTAGATCTCCATAAATGATTAAAATGACTAAAGAACTCAACTAGTGATAACTGTGAGTTATAAAGTTGACAAAAAAAATGATTTTCACTTTCTGATCTCGATGTAGTTCACATAAGACCAGACAACGGTTCATCCATATAATAAGAAGGAATCCAATCATATCTCATTTCAAATATGTCACACAACCATTTATTGGTTTCAAGATCATATTCCTTCGCTATAAGTTTCCATTGCGTTTCAAATTCGGATTGAGAAATTGCATCCGTCCAAACAATGTCACATATTTTACGTTTAAAATCTTCATTGTTACAAAGGGCAGCACAAACCTGATGTAACAATAATTAATAATTTGGTAATAAGGTCAAATTCAGTAAAAAAAAAATGTTCTTATACGTTAAAAATATGGACGGATATAACAAGTTCTTATACGTTAAAAAATACACACTTAAAACACACTGATGCATGCTATTTTGTTTTACACGTTCTAACACGAATACAAATATGACCTAAATATACTAACATGTACTAATATGTTTATACGTCCTTAAACGTTCTAACACATTTAAAAAAATATGCAGCTATCAAATAGTGATGGATGCTAATATGTTTAGACATTCTAATACGTTTTGAACACATATGCATAGTACTTTGAATACATTAAAAGTTACCTTATCAGCAAATTTTTTCATAATGTGCCACATACATAACCGATGTCTCGAGTTTGGTAAAACTAAGGAGATTTCTTGCTTCATTGCTGGATCTTGATCAGTAACAACCACCTTTGGGGCAATACCGAAAGAATCAAGAAAAACTTTCAAAAGCCATGAATAAGATTAAATAGATTCATATGATAATAACACAACACCAACTGTAACATTACGACAGTGATTATCAATGGCAGTAAATGGTACAAAAACTATATTGTACCCGTAAAAAACAAATTTATAGAAAACGAATTAAAAAAATTATGTAAAAAATATAAAAAAAAAATTAAAAAAACAAATGTATTAAATTGACATACTTGCTGGTCTTGAATGTGACATCAAATTATATAATATCTCAAAAAGCCAAATAAATTTTTTTGAAATTTCATCCGCCCAAACGATCTAATTCACCATTAGTATTAACAGTATACTTAAACGAATAACCATCACAACAGTTTTTCTTCCCACTTAATCTTTGTACAACCATTTCCGCATCTTACTCCCAAATATAACAAGTTAAACTCTGTTTGAAATTCTTACAATCGTCCTTTGTAGCCCCAACTTCCTCAAATCCTCCATACTTTGTCCTCATAATATTAAACGCCTTAAAATGGCCCAAATTCAATGTTGACATCTCATATATAATATTTTGTTGTACATGAGTCAACTTCCTATTTGATCAAACAAAATGCATATCTTTTGCATCTACCAGTTCATGACTATGTCCTTCGACAAAATCGTTTATTTCAAACCTCAAACCGTCATCAGATTTTAGACAAATTTGAGCTCGACAACCACACCGAATTGTTGGTCTCTTCCTTCTTTTATAATACGGTCTATTGGAACCATCTTTTTTAGCCATAGAATCATAACTGTTTGCAAGTTTATGACCTTCTTTCGAACATGTAAAATATTTAGACTTCAATAAACCGTCATTCATATACGAACCTCCTTTATGAACACAAAAACCAGCTTTCTTTGCATATTCACAATAGAAATCATATGCATGATCAACAGATTCAAAAATCATTCCTTTTACAGGTTTACAAGATGCATTAACTTGAGGAATAACAAGATCTGATGAAGGATCTGAAAAACTAAAGCAATTTAAGTCAAAAAAATTTGCCTAAAAAACATCTAATTACAGTTTAGAAAATACATACGAAAATATATATAATTTAAAATATAATCAAACATCAAAAATAAATTAATACATTCTAATACGTTATAATATGTTCTAACCGAATCACAATTACTAAACACATATACGTTCTCATACGTTCTAAATAGAAAAACAACAATCCTACCATGATTTTCTATTAAAACACATAATTTGAAGTCTAATCGAATCACAATTAGTTGACAACTATAAAACACAACATCGATCACAAATTCAACAGAAAAATAACCTAAAAAACAAAAAAAATAATTTATCCGTCGATTAAACCTACAGTATACAGCTAAATAAATAACAATTGATAAGAACTAAACCTACAATTACTTACTTTGATGATCGTAATACATGATGTTAAAATCAACGAAGAGCGTCAAAGCTAATCGAATAACAACACTAGAGAATTTTTAAGCAGTTTTTGGATACAAAGATCAAATTGAATAAAACAGGGTATATGCAAAAACCGTTTAACATACTGGCACGATTAACTTTTAAAAGTATGTAAAAAGACAAAAACACCCTTCTTTTAACTTATGCGATCAAACTAATCAAATTGGTAATCAACGATAGGAAGCCTCGTGTACATAATATACGATAACCAATTCTTTATTGGATCCTTTATATATATATATATATATATATATATCAAAAAGATAAAGAGAAAACTCATCTTTAAAGATAAAACTTAAAAACTCTTAAAGAAGTGTTTTTTATTAAAATAATAAAAAAATATAAAAATATTAAAAAGTCGATGTAGTGCAACTGTGCAATACTGATATATTACAAATGTGCAATAATTTGTATTTTATGCAGTAGTATGTATTGTATATGTGCAGTATTGTTGTATTATATGCAAAAAAAACGTCAATGTAGTGCATATGTGCATTAGTGTTGAATTACACATACGCACTAGTGTGTCTTCAATGTGTGCATTAGTTTTATATTGTATATATACAATAGTGTCTATCAAATATGTACAATAGTGTTATATTTCACGCAATACAACTCTGTTGCATATATGCAATACCACACTCTTGCGTATTTCTTTAAAAGTTTTTAAGTTTTGCTTTAAGAGCAGGTTTCTCTTGATCCCCCCCCCCCCCCCCCTACACACACACATGATGAGTCTCATTAAAGAACTCTTGCATTATTTAAGAACTTTAAGGAACCTTTAAAACTAACTTTTTTTATGAACTTTTTTTATGCTGATAATATTTGAGTGAAGTTCTATAACCTTTTGTAATATTTACTATTAGAAATATGAATATTAGTTTTTATACGTATCTATGTTTTTTTACACATTTTGAAATTTGTTATTACATAAATTTACATAAATGTAAACTTATAATTTATATATGTAATCCGAAATTTATTTTAAAAATATGATAAATTTAAACTACTCTTAAATAATGTTAACATATAAAAAAATTAAAAAAATTTTTATATAAAAATCTGAGTTCTCAAAGTTATTAACTTTTTTTGGATTTCTTGAAGCCTCCATGGTTTTTCCACAAAACCATCAACATCCACTTCAAATATAGTCATAAGTAGAGAAAGGATAAAAAATGACTAAGATATTTTTGTAAGTTCCCCGCCACGGGGCGTCGCCGATCGATACGAGATCCGCACGAGGTCTAGGAGTGCGGAATCCTCCTAGACTCGTTTAATGGTGTAGAAGACGAAGAACATGATTACACACAAACACATACACGAACAAACACACGAATGGGATAAACACATCTGCAGATCATTTATATAATAACCGAAACATATTACATACCAAACACGAAAACAAATGACGGCCGACCCGAGGTGAGCTCTACCTCGGGCCGTCCCACACGACTCTCCCTCTCGGTTTCTCTCTAGCTACTTGAACTGGACACACAATACTCTAATTTTCTGGATACTCAAACCTAAACAAGACACGTATATATATATCGAAACAACTTCGCGGGCTTGGGTTTGGGCCAGTAGGCGAAGTTGTTACAACTTCGCTAAAGCGAAGTTGTTCTAACTTCGCCTATGGCAAAAGTTGTTACAACTTCGCCTATGGCGAAGTTGTTCTAACTTCGCCTATGGCGAAGTTGTCCTAACTTCGTACATCGTATCCGCTGATCAGAATTGCATAGCGACGGTCACAAAATGCACCAACAGACTCCCCTTTGACCGTAGCTCTCAATTCTAACAAACACAAAAGATCATCTGTTACAAAACATGCACCAACAGACTCCCTCTTAACTGATGATCTTCTGTTTGCTCTTCAACCAGCCGTGTCTGAAACTGTCTTGTAGCTTCACAAATCCACCAATCACCCAGCGTCTTCCATATCAGATCTCCCCTTCAGTGTAAGCTTCTCCGACTATATAGATTGAGGTCTTTGAAATGCATGCATCCCCGTGCCTAATTGATCATCTCAACCAATCACGTGAGTCCTTCTGACTTCACCAACACGTGAAGTTGGGCTTCCTCCACAACTTCACCAACACATCGGCATACGATAAGGTTTAATCTTCAACTACTCAACATCAAGTGATCAATTTCATCACAAAACCACCTTGACAGAATCTAACACACATGACCATTAATTAATCCGAAGCATCTTCAATCACCAGGGATAACGATCAAGAACATAAACACTTTAATTCCCGATTAAATCCAACTTGTTCCAGAATTTTCACTTTAATAAATAAGCATCACGTTTCAGGATCCAATTCTCGAACGCCTTGAAAATAACATAAATAATATGCTCTGACCGCAATCCAGTAATGACGAAAACCTTCAGTTCAATTTGACTTTCTTCAGTTGGTCAACCTCGAACAACAACAATTTCATTGCCCACAAACATCCAAATATGTGTCAATATCCAGTTTCAATCAATATCTCATTCACAACCTCAACTCCATATCCAGAGTTGACACGTATTTGTTCACACGTAAGACCAAGAGATAACAAGTTTCACTCGTTGATGGAACAACGTCTTCGGTCTCACAATAATCGTGTACACCTGGCCATACAGACGAAAACTCTTTTTTTTTTTTTTTTTTTTTTAACTTCGCCTAAAGTCAAATCTCTGATACGTTCTCGACTTGCTGTATCTCATGCTCCACATTCTCCTCTACTATCTCTCCCTCTTCAATATCATTATCAATCACTATCTCTGCACCAATCTGCTCTATCTCATCCACCGGTAATACATCATCATCACCTATATAGTCATCATCCATCTCCTCAACCTCCACAACCACCACATCATCACCACCAGCTGCACTTGTCGACTCCCCCTGAGTTGTGGAATCCCAAGAGCTTGTACAGTTCTTGGCAACTCACCACCTGCACCTTTCGATGCATTGGGATCATCGTCTCTATCATTGTGCTTCTTCGTCCTCAACTCATCGCCTTTACAGCTCGTCTCCCCCTGAGATGCCAAGAACTCCTTCAAAGCATCTATGATTTTGCCATGTTCTACCATCAGGGACGACTGCATCTGATTCTCAGCAACTAGGCGTTGAATAGCCTGGGTCTGGATAAGATTAATCCTTGACTGTTCTGCCACGACCCGTTCAAGTGCTGCTATTCGTTCTGAGTCTGATAAGGTTGCATCGAAATCAAACCTCAGATGTGATATATCTTGAGTGTACTGAGGAGGGATTTCCGATGTAACCGGGACATCAGAAGTAGGCAAAGACGTAACCGCAGGTGGTATCGTCACCGATAACCCTGCAGTGGCCACAACCGTCGACTCAATAAAATGTGCCACGACCTCCGTTGGAGTAAGAGTTGGAGGTGGCAACGATACGATTTCCGGAGCCGAAAGTTGGAAAGTAGTTGGTGGGAGGCCAAAAGATGATGAGGTAGCCACCACGGGAACGTCCGTGGCGCTTGGCCATGTAACCTGTAATGATGAGGGAACAATAGTCATACCAGACAGTGCGGGTGGGGTGAAACGTACCACCCTCGAGCTCTCACCAGCTCCCGATCCTTCACCTGCCCGTTCCCTTCTTGATCGACGAATCAACTGTTGCACTTCTTCTTCATAGTCTGACTCGCTGTCATCATCAGCTCTCTTTCTTTTCCCATGAGTCCGTTCATGTGTTACCAAAATCCGTCTTGCTTCGGCCAATTCATCATCAGAATCTGAGTCAGCCACCGTTGTAGCTGCCCTAGTAACATTCACACCCGAAGCTCGTTCAACCGAGACCTGTACATTCTCCTCTGGATCAACCCTCTCCATGTCAAAAAATCCTTAACCGCCAAACTCTGCGTCAAGGTCAACGTTCTCCTCCGGTGACACAACAGGAGCAGTAGGTATAGCTTGAGGTGCTCCTGCCTGTTGTGGTGCCGGGTCCCGAAACTCGTCCCCTCGAGCAGGCACATACCCCGGGTTGATCAAGTACCCGAATAGTGGAGTATGTCGAGGACGGAGCTCAGGTTTTCTCCTCGCACCGGAGGATCTGCATTGGGCGAAGATCCTTTTGCTCACACTTTCTATGTATCTGATTGGGCGGCGCTGAGGTAGCGTTGGAGCAACATGATTCAAGATCATTTGGAGGAATCTTGGATACATGATAAATCTCTCACGCGCCACCGCTCTTCTTTGTCGATCTATCTCGTAGAAGACCATCTGACTAAAGCTGTAATGCTTATTATAAGTCAGAGCAGTCATCGCCGACTGCATGGTCGCGCCCAGGCCATCAGTGCACGCCTTTCTCCCTGACATGCATACAATCAAGACATGCATGAGAAAGCGCCACTGGTCAAGTAAAAACCCTTTCCTTCTCTGAGTATCTCCCAGGGGACCAGAGTATCCCATCCTCAGAAACGCTCCATCACGGAAAGGAGCCACAAAATCTGTCGGGTCATCCCTCGTCTCATCTCCAAATCATAAAGCCGCCCGGATCAATTCAGATGAGAACTGAACAATGTGATTGTTGACTGTTGCTCGCATCACCGGGGGCTCGACCCTACAGTCATATTCCACGGTCTGCCAAAATCCTCAATGTTTGGTAAGGATATTGGCAGTGTTGTCGTAATCGCGTGGAATATACGCGAGCGTAGTAAGAATGTGATGATTTCGCGGAAATCATCAACTCCGCTCGCCTCCGGGTCTAATGTTATATACATGTTGTGACCCGGGAAGAACTATCTTTGGTTGTCTCCACTGTCATCACCGCCTGCACCACCTACAGCAGCCATATCTGCATCAAACAGACTAAGTTAGATAAACGTCAAAGCAAATCACAAGGTCGCATGTTACCATGAACGAAGTTGTGATTTATTCTGTATAGGCGAAGTTAGAGGTGGGGCGAAGTTGGGAACAACTTCGCCTCAACTTGAACTTCGTCTGTTAACTGTTAAGTAAAAGGGTCCAGGTGAAGTTAATGATAACTTCGCCTAACCACAACATCGCCTCATATACTGTAACCTAATTAATTGTCAGGCGAAGTTAAACCTCAGGCGAAGTTATGGATAACTTCGCCTAAACTGTAAGTTCGCCTGAATATGAATCGGCAACAGATAGACGAATCAATCGACGTGTAGTTGGTGAAATTGGAGATTAAGGCCTCCGTAAAACATGTTTTTATGAAGTTCTAGACGACCAAATTGATTACGACCACGTAATAACAAGTTTGAAATCGGGTGTTTAATGTTTCGAAAGACGAGGTCGAGAATCGGGTCAATACGACCTATGATTAACACCCTATGACAAAGATTATACGATATATAGAACCCTACACACCTTTAATCGGATTAGAATCGAAGAAAGAAAACTCAGATGAATCGAGATCGATAAGTTCGCTTAGGGATTCGAAGATAAGTTCGCTGGTTTTGAAATAATGAACATGTCTGACCTTAAAACTTCTTTATATAGGGTCAAAATTTGACAGGCGAAGTTATGGATAACTTCGCCTATTGCAGGCGAAGTTATGGATAAGTTCGCCTATATATGAAAATTTTCAAAACAAACCCCTATAATTTAAACAATTTGTAATTAAGTTTTAAAACAACCTTTAAAGAATTAAATGATACGATCAAGACCAAGTAACCAGGTATAAAATCAAACAACTACATAAGCAGAAAAATTTTAAAAATAAAATACACGGGATCAAATTTCAGTCTCGATAGGGACTACCATGTTTTAGAAAAGATCCGAACAGGAATCATACTAACTACGTGACTGTCACACAGATCCGTGTTTAGCTGTATTATGACATAAAGAAACAGGTTGTAAGCAGGTAAATAACTTAGAATGGTTTTCATCGTTTCTGTGATACGGGTTAGGTTCAATTAAGCTCAAAATTTAAATGGGCAACAACTCAGAGATTATGATACCTCATATCTATGCTCAAAGCATATTTGGCTTTCCCCAAGTCACCCCGAGTTGACCTCGACCCGTAGTGTCTGATTAAATAGTAAGTACTCTTCGATCTTTAGATTTTGCTTCCCGTTCTCTTTCTTACACCTTGATTGAGAAGTATAAATATTATGAACTCTAGAATGTCTCAAATTTTTCTTTTTCTTTTTTTTTTTTAAGTATTTACACAACTTCAGATAAACTACTGCAAGTCCCGAATCTGGATCACTGCAGTTTCTTGACACGCTATCTTCACGGGAACTAGAATACTCACGGGCTCGTGTATGACTAGGTAATCGCTTTTCTGCCTATCATTCGGAAAGATATATATGGAGACATGCACAACTCATAAGAAGTTTCCACATAAAATCGAGTAGATTTAGTTAGTATCACTTCTACTTTTACGCACCATAAAAAGCTACCATGACATACAATGACTGTTCTAAAGTCTTTTAGGCCTTATAACTTCACTAGTTAAGCACACAGAATCAGTATATCTATCACTTTCCAAGGTTGGATCAATTTTCTGTTAAACATAGTAAAGGAACTTCTTACGAAGTAGTAGACTTGAAAAATAATTTCATCTCCCGTAAAAAAATTTTAACTTCAATCTCCCCGATCAAGTCAAAGTCTTCAGGTAAACGGCTATCCTGAAGATCCCATGGATCAGCTGGACCGACCACATAAAAGTATGTGTCCTTCTAACTAAGTATGATCGACTAATTTTCAGCGAAAGAATAAAAACACATCATAAACCGCCCCGGTCACTTTCAGTCATCTGGTTAATGGCTATCCTCATATTCTACAAGAAGAAATGAGGACCAGACATATCCGAAGACATGTCCTTCAAACGGAGGCAACCGACATAATTCTAAGCGATAGTGACGTTTTTTTTTTTTTAATACTAAGACAAAAAGCAGGGTTACTCGGGATTGATCATCCCATTCAGCTCAACAAGGTTTTGAAATCTAGTTTTGTCAAACGCTTTCGTAAACATGTCAGCGAAATTATCTAGCATATCAACCTTTTCGAGCACAATCAGTTTCTTCTCAGCACAATCCCGTATAAAATGATGACGGATGTCAACATGTTTAGTTTTACTGTGTTTTACGGGATTGTTAGTTACTGAGATAGCAGCAGTGTTATCAATGCAAATAGGAGTATGAGTGAAATTCAGACCGTAATCGCGCAACTGTCGTTGAATCCAAAGAACCTGGGAGCAGCAGTTAGATGCTGCCATGTATTCTGCTTCACAGGTTGAAATGGCGACTGAGGTCTGCTTCTTGCATTGCCATGACACTAATCTGCCACCAAGAAACTGACATCCACCTGTTGTTGACTTCCGACTCTGATTGCACCCTCCATAATCAGAATCTGTGTAGGCGACCAACTCCAAGTCTCCTCCTCTCGTGTACCACAACCTCAGCTTAGGCTTGCCTTTGAGATACCGTAGAATCCTCTTCGCACCCTTCAAGTGAGATTCCTTTGGGTTTGCCTGAAAGCGAGCACAAAGACAAACTGCAAACATTATATCAGGCCTAGAAGCAGTTAAGTACATTAAAGAACCTATTATTGCCCGATATTGGGTTGGGTCCACGTCTGCATCGTTGTCTGAATCAGCACCCAATTTGTGGTTGACGCAGACTGGAGTATCGAATGGAATGCTGTTCTCCATCTTGAAGCGTTTGAGAACATCATGGACATACTTAGTCTGATGAATGAACATCCCATCTTTCTTCTGATCAACCTGCAGTCCTAAAAAGAAAGTTAGTTCACCCATAGCACTCATTTCAAATCTCTTCTTCATGACGGCCTCAAACTCCTGATACATGGCGACTTTTGATGCAGCAAAGATGATGTCGTCCACGTAGACTTGCACCAGTAGAAAGTCGCTCCCTTTTTTCTTGAAGAACAAAGTGCTATCAATCTTTTGTCAAGTTCCTATCTATGCTACAATTGGTATCAGAGATTATGATACCTCCTATCTATGCTCAAAGAGTATTTGGCTTTCCCCAAGTCACCCCGAGTTGACCTCGACCCGTAGTGTCTGATTAAATAGTAAGTACTCTTCGATCTTTAGATTTTGCTTCCCGTTCTCTTTCTTACACCTTGATTGAGAAGTATAAATATTATGAACTCTAGAATGTCTCAAATTTTTTTTTTTAACTTCGCCTAAAGTCAACTTCACCTAAAAGTCAACTTCGCCCCTCCTTAACTTCGCCTATCCATAACTTCGCCTGTCCAAAACTTCGCCTGACAGAT